>NW_015151610.1:34842-52437 GCF_000732505.1 Cyprinodon variegatus
CTAGTTAAGAAGTGGTATATGCCAGTTTAGAAGTGGTATATGCCAGTTGAGAAGTGGTATATGCCAGTTGAGAAGTGGTATATAAGACATTTGAAAATTGGTATGTACCAGTTGAGAAGTGGTATACTGTATGGCACTTTTCAACTGGCATATGTCACATTTCAACAGCAATATACCAAAAATGGACAGATACAAATTTTGGCTTTGGCTGTCAGTCCAAATTTGGCAGAAATGAAAAGGTGAAGAACTGACCACCTCGTTAGTCACAGGCTGAAAGCAGACATTAATTGACAAGCTGCTTGGAGTTTTGTTTACACTTCTGTAACCAGGATAATTCCAGCTTTTATTTAGCTTTTAAACCGATGGGTTTGCTTACATGTACAGAGAGATGTTTATGTAATAAACACTAGTGATTTTAACACATGTAAATACAATTAAAAAATCCTCATATCAGTTTCTCATCCAGTAAATAAACTGTCAGCAATCAGGGACGTAGACCTTATATGTGGTGAGAGCGGGGAGATATGTGCTTGTTTTTGGATTCTGTCTGCACTGATGAAATCCAAATCTTGCTTCAGAATGTCGCAGCAAATAAATTACTTAGAATCCCTGGCGTGGCAAATGAATTCCTGTGGGGCTCTTGGGGACGGCACAAGCTTGTAGATAGGATTAGACAGAGAAGTGTTTTTTAGTTGTTGCAATCCCATCCTTGTAAGCTGTAGACGCACTAAAGAAAAATAATGTAACCTCCAGAGCCAGTGGTGTCAGCTCTTTTGTGAATAAACACTCCACTCTTCTGAGTTGTAGAGTTCTTGGGTTAATTGTCAGCATTCAAATGTGCTAAACTGCTTATCTAGTCAGTTTGTGCATCTCTGAAACTCTTTACTATCCCTGCTGGAAGTGGTTCATGAAATCCTCTAGCATAAAGGAATCTGCTTTAGCCCTCACTGTAGCTCAGATGGTTGCTTTTCCATAAGCGTACGAGTCCAATGCCCTGCAGTCAGAATGGACAACAATATGCAGAACACACCAAACACAGGTTGGCACTCGCACCCCGAGTTCCACATGACCACCTCAGCTCGCTGCGATAAACAGGCCCACAGATGGTCTGGAGTCACACCAGCTGGGAGAGTCCCAGGGTGTGAGGTGCTGCCGTGCTGTGACTCCATCTTGTCTGTTCTGCAGACAGCGTGCTCTCTCCTTCTGCTTCAAAGATAAAATTCCACATATGCAACCACCCCACAGGTCCACATCGTACTGTGTTCCTAACAAGGTGAATCACTGTTTGTTGGACTTGGTTTAGCCTTCATGGTTTTCATGTTGTTTTCTGAAAAATACAGAACGTTGCATTTGTGGCTAATAGGAATTTTCAGTGAATGTTGAAAATGAGCTGACATTTCAGTTAAAGAAATTATCATACTTTATTAATAGAAACAGTTATTTATAAGTTACTATCATGTGGTTGATGGCGTTTTCAAACTAACTGTAGCGGTAAACAGAAATAATTAGAGATTAAGTTTAGAAAGGTCTTTTTGGAAACTAGCGCCAAAAGAAACTTTCCACATGCAACAGCTCTTTAAAGGGCCGACATCTATAATACAAATCAACATTTTGAAGCCTTTAAATATCTTATATACCTTCAAAAGAATTTTTCCCCAAAGTGGTATTCTGCTCTATTCATGAATGTCTGAATATCTCCAATGAATTCTGAGTTGCAGCCCCTCCCAGTTTTGGAAAACTAGTGACCATCAATTATGTAGAACAGGGTTAACCGACCCCCTCCAGGAAGCTTGACCACACCACGGCTGCCTCGTAAACAACGCACCCATTTTCTCCAATTGGTGAGCTGTAGTGGTAGGCAGAGTGCGATCCCTTCTGCTCAAAGTTTAGATGGTCTTTTTCAGCCCCTAATCTGTACGGTGACAGCAGCTGTTCTTTTTATGCTAATGTTTAAGTCGTCAAAATTATTCTTTGTTCAGGCTTCCTAAAGAAGAGCATGAAGGGCGTCGGATGTAGCGTGATACCATAAAAGGTAATGTCATGGAATAGGTGAGGCCATCATGGTGAGAGATGGAAAGTATCTCAGGGGAAAAGCAGCCCCAGAAAATGGCTAATAGCTCACAACAAAAAGGAGGATTTAGAACCTTTAACATCTATAAACACTTTGCATATCAGTCTACAGATTTAATATAATAATAGAACTTTATTGATCTCAAATTGGAGAAATTTACCTCTGCATTTAACCCACTGCTCTAACCACTAGGCCAACACTCCCGTCCCTCCTTGGATGTGTTTGTTTCAGAAATAAGTCAAACATTGTATCCTTGTGTGTAAACAAAGATTTTAAATGTTTGTTTTTTTCCACATGAAGAAGCGTTTATACTTTAGCATCTGAGGAAAACAACCCCATATGATGCTGCTGTGATGTGAGGAGGTTTGTTTTTTTTAATCACAAATACCCTTTTGTAAGTTTAATCTGTGGAGGGAGTTAAAGATAAGCAATGATATCATGAAGGGCTTCTGATCTCAATGCTAACATAAGGAGTGTATGTAAATATCTGACCTGAGGTCTAGATTGTGACCTTGATCTACACTCCTATTTCTATTCCCAGCCTGTGATCGGGGCAGTTGCTGCCGTTGTTTAAAACTGACGACAGCACCTGTTCCCGAGCCGCAGACCAAGGCTGTGACATTTTCAAAGGACCTTGGGTCAGAGATACGAGCCCCAGGGGCCATGCGAGCAGCACTCTGCATATCAAGGAAAGCCCAGTGTTTCCATGAAAGAGGAAATAAAACCAAGACAGAAGAAGATAAAGAAGATAAAATGGAGTCTGCTCTACTTTGTGTTATTTGCTGATAAATCCGGAGGTGAGGCCTTTAATGAATTCAGGCTGTGCTGCATTTGGCCAGCACAGAGCCTCGGTCAGCTGCTGCTTTCAACCCCTGCCAACTCATTTTACTGGGGATCATCCCGGCGACCCTTCCTCTTTTCCTGAACAAGCCTCCAGCCTAAGAGCGCCACATCTCCACTATATATACTCATAATCTGTATTTTATTTCAGTTTTACAGGCTACAGAAAAAGCTACAGAGCTGCCATTGCACCCCCCTCTCCCTCCGTCTCTCTTGTTTGTTTTGGTCTGAAGGTGCAGTTGATGGCTGCTGTACTGAAAGGGTGTCGCACACTTGTATAGGTTTAAAAATAGACGTTGCAGGGTTTTCTGCGTCATCGGAGGAGAATCCTGGCCTCCCCTCCTCCCACCAGAACGCTGTGGCTCACATCATGGGAGGGACTACTTGTATGCTAATGCAGCACAGAACAACACTTTCCACTCTCACCAGCATCATAACCCCATCGTGACGTAACGCCCCAAGACGACTTAAGCACTGTTTGAAAGGTTTGGGTGGGTCCTCAAAGTTATGTGCATGACGTAGGCCTCTCATGTCTGAGGTATGAAGAGGAGCTGGAAAAGCAGGCAGGTCAGGGGAAGAAAATGTGACAAAAAAGTAGGGCAAACAAATTAGATACAGAGATGTGTTTTTTATTTTTAGGTTACGTTAATAACATCACATGTAGCCATGACAACACATATTCATCTCCTTTTTACGCCGATGATGGCTCACTAAAGCACAAAATAAAGCTGCTACAGAGAAAAATTAGTTTTATTAGGATGTGGGAGGCTGTGAAAACACTTCAGGGTCTCTCAAGTATTGACTCCTACACAGATAATAAAGGAAAAAATGACAGTGTTTGTGAGGGGAGCTGCTCTCAGACCAATGAAATGGTTTTTATCAGTTTAGGATAAAAACTAAAAGTTGATCCGGCTGTCAGGAAGTTTATCTCTGACCTCATTCATCGACTTGCAGACGTGTTTAAAAGCCCTTGATCTTTTCTCTACATGTGCGAAACCCCTGGGGTATGTTTCTATCAGCATTATTTTACCCTACAGACTGAATATTAGAGTCTGAAGTTTAAGCTGAGTCAGGGTGGACGGAGTAGCCGTCCCCACAGCATGACACTGCCAAAAATGAGCTTTGCCTTTGATATGGTGTGATGTGAAAGTCGTGACATTGACTTTCCTCATGACACCCACAGATCATAAAGGAGGAATGCACCTCTGATTCTTCTGTTGACAGACTCTCCTACCTGAGCTGTTCTTCGCTGCACTTCCTCCATCGCTGCAGCCATACTCTCTCTGTTTTCAGATGATGGATTTCAGAAAGTACATCAGAAATGTGTGCCCTGACCTTTCCGCTGTGTTCCTTGGTCCTCGTGATGCTAAGTTCTCAAACAAACTCTCTCAGAATTCATATATATTCTGAAATTATATCGCATCCAGGTGGATTCTGTTTACTTACTTGGAAGTATTTGAAAAAAATATGTTACCCTGAATTTAAATTTGTATGTTGAAATAACTTGAAAAATAATCCCAATAAGATACATTCAAATGGGCATTTTTGAATTAACAAAGGGTGAAAACTTTTATTGCTTTTAAATATTTTGCAAGGCTTAGAATTATTATTATTATTTTTTTTCATAATTCATGTTTCTCTAGATAAATCTTAGATTCTAGTTTGGATTAAGTGAAAAGTTGGGTTTAAAATGACTCATTTGAATCAGAACAAAACACTTATTCATGCCCTAAACCTTCCAAACATGTTGGGGCATGTCTCTAAACAGTTGTAAAGCAAATCTCATATCAGACTAAATTGAATTCAAAGCTGCTTGAGAAGAGAATTTCTTCCATCTCAGCTGAAACGAAATGTCCAGGATCTCTAAGGTCCTAAGATGAGGCCCTGAGTGGACTAAGAAGAAAATGGAATATAACTGTATTCCTGTTTTGTTGCATTGAATAAACAAACAGGAATTACCAACGGGGTGCTTCTCTGTAGCATAAGGGTATAAAACGAGCTCATCTCCTTCTTTTGCATCTAAGCCTGCTCCCAATTTTTGTTGTTTTTATTCCCCAGCGGGACGTTAAGGTGAACGACCCTTCACGTCTCTCCATGCTTATAGTTCAATCAATTTCAAAAACCAAAAAGGAAAGAGAAAACATGTCTGTTTGTTAATACTAAAGGACCATTAAACAGGAAAACTGTCCTACTTTTAAGTCTTGCTTCTCTTTTACAGCCTTCTCCATCCTTTGTTTCAATTTACTCTCACAAATCCCAAGAATCCCATTTCTTCCTCCTAAAAACCACTGAGCGCTACTTTTCCATCACCAAACTGCAGACAAGTGCTATTGGGACTCTCTAGTGAACCTGCAGATAGAGCCAGAGATATCCGAGGCCTTAATCATTTTAGTTAATAAAGATGTTGTGCTGCACATCACAATAGGGAGATAACCAGATAACCTGCATTCTCTTTATTGGTAGAAAGGCTTCTGTTGCTTTAATCTGTTTCTTTAATCTGTTTCTTTTTTATCTCCTTCCATTTTATCAGACTCTCCGTCCACAATGAAAAAAAGCATTCCAGCAGGTTTCTTTATAAGTGCATTTTTCGTGCATTCTTTTTTTATATTATAATTAAAATGGAACTCCTATAAGACTCCAATGTGAACAGTTTGCAGCCTTAAACAACAACTCATTATGTCAAAATGTGGATGCAATACATAATCATGTATCGGTTTTGAAACTATTCTGAGTTCGTGTATAATTTCAATGAAATGGTACGGCTTTTGGAAAAACTCTGACATTGATCAGAAATGCACAAAAAGAGTCTTGTTTGCCTGCTGTATGAATTTAGCCTATTAGCCACCATGCAAACAGAGTGAGCCCCCCTGAGCTGTGGATCTTTGCAGATCCTTCCTAGATTCAACGGACCTCCTAAGCCCAACCTGTCACTTACCTAAACATCTTTAACTGGAAGGTTAGCAATTTTTCCCGTTTTTAGATCAATTAAATTCAGTTTATTCATATAACACGAATGCACAACATATCTCAAGGCACCTTACAGAGATAATTCAGTAACACTGGCAAAAGGATTCAAGGAAAACCCGTTGACTGCATGCGGTCATTGACTAACAAGACACGCTCCTCTTGGATGAGCCTGCAGCGACGATTTTTATTTTCAATTTGTCGTCTCCTCAGCAATTCCTTACACTGAGCATGCAAGCAGCAACAGTGTAGAGTAAGAGACCTCCAGCGGAGTCAGGCTCAATCTCAACAGCCTTCTGTCAAGGCCGACTGGGGTTCAAGGAGATAGAAACAGACGTACAAAAAGACGCACATGTACAAAAGGTAACTGTCAAACATCTTCACAGGCGACTCCTTCCAGTAAAAGAAATAGGAATACACTGAAAAACAGACCAAGCTCCAATATCTACAAAAAGAGATGTTGAGGGCAGCAGCATGGCTTATAATTAAATCCAGAATTTAGTCACAGTCAAACTGGAACAAACCAGATTAAGCTACTATAACAAGAAAGAGCAGAGAGTGCATAAGCTTATGGATGGAACTAACAAATACTGCAGAAGAGGGAATAAAAATAGAATGAAGCACAATAATAAAAAATGGCTCCTATGTCCTCCAGCAGCCTAAATATATAGCAGCACAACTGTAGTAAACAGTGTATAATACCTGAAATGTTTTGGAAAAGGTATGAGAAAGGTAGAGCCAATGTTTGGACATCTTGGATTGAGAATGTTGTCCAAATCTTGGGAAAAAATGCTTATAACATAAATTACATTCAGATCGACTATTAAGTTGATTTATTTAAAGATGTCTGAGTAAAGTGGACAAACTAATGCAGATGAACACATAAAAAAAGATTACAAAAAGGTTGAAAATGAGCTACCCTTGTGAGGCACCATAGAAATGAGCAGCCTAACTATGCTTTTAGCTGAGCAGGCAGATATGTATGATTCTCATAGCTACATTATTCCAGTTGTTTGAAGCCAACCAAGCTATAAAAAGCAGTTTTGTGTAATTCCCCCTCCTACCTGAATCAACTACCTCCTGCACTCTATTCCCAGCTCATCCCAGCCCCATCACTCTCCAAAGAGCTTGGAAGTTTCCCTGGCATTTGATGTTCCCCGTCTGTGTAATTTAATCTCAGTGATTCCCTGCAGCTCTCCCCGACCATAAACCACTCCTCTAATAATAGGAAACCCAGGAGCAGCCACCTCTCTAATCTCTGCCTCAGTGCGTGGATGTTAGTGCACAGCTCCTCTTGCCTCTGCGCCGCACAGATAAGGCCCCAATTGTTTCAGCCACTCTTCCTCCTACACTGTGAAAGTGATGCAGAGTCAGATCTTACAGCTTCTGAGAGCAGCAACTCCAGGTTTTCTTTGGCAGTGCAGAATCTCTGTTGTTCGCCTTGTAAGGAGCCTCTGAGGACACAAAGGAACCCTCAATAGTGTAAAGTGCAGAATTAAGACATGAGGGAGAAGTTAAAATGATGTAATTGTTTAGAAGGAGATCTGTTGGTGTTTGGAGCACTGATGTGTCTGGGAGATGCTGTTTCTCACATTGATGCTGTGGCCTATTTGGGAAAGAAAAAAACAAATCTTCCAAATGAGGCTTCCTCATGCTCTAGTTTTTTTCTTTTTTTTTTTTTAATTGACACAGAACTGTAAATAGAAACCACCTTATGGATTCTTCATCCTTTCTGATATCTTTAATCAGATAACGAAAGTTTTTATAACAAAGATTCATCAGTTTCTTTTATTCCATTTTAATCTAGGGTTTTTAGCAAACAGGAAGACCAGTTTATAGAGATTGACTATATTAAGCCAAGTTACAAAAAACTATGAAAAACTCTACTCATTAACTCCATCTGCTAGGATTCAAATACGTGATCTTCTTACTGCTAAACCTGAGAAAATATTAGAAACTGTTCATAAAACTTGATTTTTCTAAACTGAGGGAAAGGAACTACTCAAACCAATGTTTTTACTTTGTGTTTGAAAATCCAAAAAGTTCCTGCATTATCTCAACAATCAAAGTCTTTAGAATGAGAATTTTTATTTCAAAACTGACATTTTTTTTCAAAGATGTTACAGATATTATGTTTAATACATAAATCAACAGCTCACATTTATTTCAAAATAAAGCATGTCAGCATTCATTGTTTGATAGTTAGGCCATATAAACAAATCAATCAGAAATGATCGGTTAACGTGGTTAACTTTGAAAGGAACAAAAATATCGAGAGGGGTCTGGCTCCAGAGCTGCACTGTGAGGAGACAGAGTTGCCCTGTCAGGAGTCAGGACCCTGGCTGCATCGCTGCATTGTGAGAACCCATAGTTGCACTGTCAGGAGTCAGGACCCTGGCTGCATCAATGCACTGTGAGAACCCATAGTTGCACTGTCAGCAGTCAGGGCCCTGGCTGCATCGCTGCACTGTGAAGACCTAGAAATGCACTGTCAGGAATCAGGGCCCTGGCTGCAGAGCTGCACTGTGAAGACCTAGAAATGCACTGTCAGGAGTCAGGGCCCTGGCTGCAGAGCTGCACTGTGAGGACCCCTGCGCTGTTAAAATCTGAAGTTTATTTGAAAACTTTCAAAGTAAAAACGAAGTTGATTCAAAACACTTCTGAAGTACAAGCTTGAGTTGATAAACTCACTGTTAAGCTAGCTTCTGTTTACAAGTGTAGTTGTGTTGGAAACTTATGTACAAGCACAATTTACAGAATAAAATTCGGGTCCTGTCAGTGCAGGAGATCCCATTTTGCAGGTCTACAACGAAGGGTCCTGACAGCGCAAGTCTACAGCCAGACTCTCTTGAAAATATTATTCCACCTGATGAAACAATTCCTGAAATAATAAAACAAACACATTAGCGTACAATTATTTGCTAAACTCAGAAATCTCATTGCCATCTTTGACAGTTTTTTGTCTTACGTTTATTTGTAGCATTTCAGAACTATTGCAGAGCTTAGATTTATGATGTGTAATGATGAGTTGGAAATTAATCTATAGCACATTTCAACTGTAATGAAACATATTGGTAGGAAAACAATGTTGGTAATACAGGGAATTATTATTATTTATAAAAGTGATTGAGAACTTCCCAGGATTTCTTAAAGCAGATTAAAACAAGATGTTCAATTTAGATCAATAGGTGAATGAATAGAGCTATATGAGGCATTGTGTAGAGATTTTGATTTTACATGCTAATATATTGTCCTAATCCTTACATATAGTTTTAATAAAACTTTTAACTGACCTAAGCTAATATCACTTGAAATGTCATTTTTTTCCTCTTCAGCTAAACTCAGAACAAGAACAAATGGTTAGTGGATAGAGCTTAGACTCCTGAGGTTGTGAGTTCGAAGCCCACTCCCACAGACTGCCACTCTGGCTTTCTGAGGAAGACCCTTAACCCTCGATTGGTGCCAGGGCGCTGCACAGTGGCAGCCCACGGCTCCACAAAAATGGATGGGTTAAATGCAGAGAGTTAATTTCTCCATTGTTAGATCAATAAAGTTCAATTTACTTATTTTATGTCATGATAATCCTGTGTTTTACAGTGAGTATATATTATGAAATGAAAGAAGAATGGTGCAGCCCTGCAGTAAAAGGGCGCAGTTGTATTTTCTGACCTCTGGGTTTTTTTGTTCCCTGAGTAAATTTACAGAAGGAGAGAGCTGCCTTAAGATGACTCACTGTCAGGAACTCCTATGTCTGACAAACAGAATGGTTACAAACTGATCCCCCTCACACTGATACTTCATAAAAATCCTTTGAAACCGACAGCCTTCAAAAGAATCACACGTGTTATTCTGCAAAGGCTTTTCAGAGAAAATTATAAAGCAAACACCATGAATACCAGGAAACAGCAGAACGATCAGAGAGAAAGTTATAAAGTAGCTTAAAGTAGAGTTTGGCTTCAAAACAACAGAGTAGGAAATATAAAGATTATAGCACAACTTCAAACCAGGACAAAATCTATCTAAACTGCACAATTAAGAGGTCAAAAGCAACTCTGTAGGAGCTGCAGGGATCCAGAGCTCAGATGGGAAAATGTGTCAACATATTAGCTACTATAAGTGGTGTTTTACAAAAGCATCAAACTAAAGGGCTGCAAGAAGAAAACCAAAGAATGTTAAGTCATTCAGGAGATTCTGTACCTATTCTTTCCAATTTCCCTAGATGCATTATACCCTGACACACGATGCTGGTTGCATCATGCTGACGGGATGCGTTTTATTTAGCAGGCTGATGTGAGGATCTATGGAGGTGAAGATGAAAACCTGATAGAGGATGCAAAAAATTAGAAGCTGGTGTTTCAGTTCGACTTTCATACAGAGAAAAGCTGTGAAAGGTATAGTGGAGGATTTTTGAGAATTTTTGAAAAGTCCCGCCCTCTCCCCTTAAAACAAGAAAATGCACATACACAACCCTGTACCCGCTCCCGAGAGGGAAAACACGTGCGAGAGCGTGGACATCCTCCACTATACCTTTAATAGCCTTAATATAATCCAGATAAAAGCATATTCAGGTGCCAGAATGTATAGAAAGTGTCTTAATCCCAATCCAAATAAGATCTGTATCTCAAATTGAAGATTATTATTCAGAGATTCTCTCCATCTGAGATTGAGCTATTTTATAAAAAAGGGGCAGAATCTTAATCTACGTTTAAATGTAGAAAGTGAAACTACCATCTGTGAGGTTTACACAATGGTGTCATATAAAAGACACAGGAAAGTGTGATTGTTATAGGAGTAAATGTAATTTTTTAAAACTTTTTTGTGAGGCTATTCTCTTGCATTTTGCTGACCCTGTTTAATAAAACAGAAGATAAGAGACAGCTCTACAGAGAACAGGAGAGAAAGCTGCAGAAGATGAACATATTTGATGTTTGCTCATGGAATGGATCAGATAGGGCAGCTGAAGTTTGGACTGCAGACGCTTTAAATCATAAATGAGAAGAGTTTGCCAAGATCTTCTTTGTTTGACCATCCCGAGGTCCCATCGCACCCACGTCATGTTTCATTTATTGCCCACATCAAAATAGCTGCAGTGCAATCAGCTCAAACTCCAGCCATGTATTTTTTTTCCACTTCAGTAAAGAGATGAGTTGAGGGTTCAGTGCTGCACGTTAGGCAGCCTTCTCCCAAGGTTTAAATATTTCACCAGCCGGGAGAGTTAATGGCATTCTGAATGGCTACATGCTATTCAGCAAAGGTCAAGATGGAATAAAAAGATTCGCATCTGTGCTGTTTTTAGGACTCGTCAGAAGCAAAGCACTGCTGGGAAATCTGTCAGCTGCAGGAACATCAACCTTAGATCAGAGCTCTGTGGGTCGATGTGGCTTTCATTACGGTACTTATACCATTATTGATCCGTTCCATTACTTTTTTAGGTTTACAAATACAAAATCTGCCAGTAGGCTTTTTAAAAACACAGAATGATTTTGTTGGCTTTATTGGGCCAACACATCTTTTTGTCCTTGTAGATGATAATGTGCAAACTTTGAGCCCTCAGACACATAAAGATATTTCCTCATATCATACCTTCGCCTCTTATCTCACCGGTATGGAAACAGCCAGAAAAGAATGTGGCCTCCGCCTTTTATCCTTTGTTTCCCGTACAGCCACGTCAAACCTGACTGTGAGAGCAATGGTTTCACTTCAGTGTCTTTGTGTGAACCGCGTTCATTTAAACAGGTACTTCCACTCATTCCAAATATGACACATTCAAGGCCGGTTCTCGCTGTTCCTCACATGTTTTTGATATAAGCCCTTTTCAGGAACAATGCACTGCAGTTTGACATTTTGTTTTGTAAAACGTGTTCTGTCTAAAAGTGATTTTAAGGACATTTGACAACCAAGTGCTGACATAATACAAGGGGAACAGTCTGAATTTATATAAAGCATTTCTAATCAAAATAACCACTTGAAGTATGGAGTAAATTTTTTCCCGTTATTTTTGAAAGCAAAAAACGCGGTGTCTGAATGAAAAAAAACAACAAAAAAAAAACACTTATGTAAAATAGAACTTGCAATGCAGAAAATGCAATTCAAATAATGTGATTTTTAAAACTTTTTTTCTTTAAAGGTTTTATTATTAACTTTGCTAGTTTTTCAGATATTTTTCTTCAAATTCCTTTTTATAGATTTAACATTTTAATTTTTTCATTTTATTTTCCCCTTTTTTAACAGATCTTATATTTTCAGATTAACTTTTTAAAAGATTAGATTTTTTTTTGTTTTTCACAGATTTTATGTTTTCATATTTTTATTCTTTTCAATTTATTAATTTTTTTTTTAGATTTAGTTGTACGGATTGCATGATTTTCAAATTGCGTTTTCCAACTCCCACTTTTTTAACTAGTGGCTTTCTTCTAGAGTTAGGAGCAAGGGTTAGTAATTTCTTTCTATTGGTCAGTGTGGGCAGGTCAACATTTAGCGTTTGTACTGGACTTTAACTGAAAAGAATAGAGTTTGGAAAAAGTGATTCAAAAAATATAACAGATACATTTATTTGAAAAAATAAAATCTAGGAAAAAGCCAACTTACTCTGAAAAACCTTTTTCAATTCAATTAAATTCAGTTTATTTCTATAGCTCCAATTCACAACACATGTCATCTCAAGGCACTTTACAGTTCACCAGATCATACAGTCAAATTGATTCCAAGTTTTCTATCTAAGGAAAACCAGTTGATTGCATCGACTCATTGACTCGAATGCAATCCCTCACAGTAAGCATGCTTGTAGCGACAGTGGAGAGGAAAAACTCACTTTTAACAGGAAGAAACCTCCAGCAGAACCAGGCTCAGTGTGAGCGGCCATCTGTTGAGGCCGACTGTGGTTCAAGGAGACAGAAGCAGAGAGACAAAAAGCAGCTGTAAAAGTCGGCCCCATCCAGGAAACACACAGCCAGGCAGATGAGCTCCGAGCCAGCTCCCATGTCACAGAATGAAGAGAGCACATCCAGCCAGTCACAGTCAGAGAAACAGGACTACACTGGAAAACAGGATGCTCTCCAACATTTAAAAACAAAGGTGTTGATGGTAGCAGCACAGCTGATAGTTCTCTGCAGGATGGTGTCACAGTTAAAAACCAAAATTTTAGTTTTTAACGTTTCATTTCTGGATTGCATTTTGTGTAGATTTAGAAAGCGTATTCTTTGCTGTCAACAATAATGGACCAAAATTCACTCCATATAAAAGCTCTCTACACTATAGCCAAATTCACCCCATCCCACTCACATGGGGCATATATTCATACCGTAGGAAAAGTAGGCTACTTCAGGTTACTAAAACATTCATAATCACAATTATTAATATCTTGTTTCTGAGAAGTATTCACACCCCTAATAACCTTTCATGGTCTACATGAGCTTTATTGTGGTTTTATTAAAAGACTAAAGACAAATGACGAACATGCTGAGTGATATTCACTTTTTTTTATTCCAAATAAAAATTCCCCAAAAGTGTGGTGCCAATTTGTATTAAAACTCCTTGAGTCAGTTAAGATGTCTCTATCGGCTTTCCTAATCTGACAGGAACAGCAAGACAGATCTTTCTCTACATATTAGCTTCAGTTCAGTTAGATTGATTGAATTGGACTGTGTTTGTAATACATTTTTAAAGTACTATAAGAGATTTTCAGTTCAGTTTAGGTCTGGATTTGAACTGGTCTATAAAAACTCCTCAATATGCTTTGATCTCAGCTGCTCCATAGTAGTTCTGGCTTCTTGTTTAGAGCTGTCATGCTTCCAGAGGGTGAACCCTAAACTGTTTCTGATGTGCTGATGTTTCTGTGTGCAGCTTTTATTTTCCTCTGTGCATGACATATTGCAAATATTCAAAAAAATTAAGTTACAAAAATTTCCTGTTGATTATTGTTGATTTTTTATTGCTTTGCAAAGCGCTGTTAAATTGTAAGTCTGGCTAATAACAAAGAACGTAGAACCAATATTTGATGCCACTGAGAAATTCAAAGGGCATCTCTGTGCTCTGAGATAGAAGTTTAATTAGTTATAGAATTTATCACTATTATTATAAATATACTGCTTTGTTAGTTTTGTTTTACTGGGTACTGCAAGATGTCTTTATTCTTCATTCTGAGTTAATTATGGTGTCTCAGAATCATATAGACGTGCTCGGTTAACCCACCTCACATTCCCCACTGAGTGTATAAAGCTTCAGTTCTGTGACTCTGTTGCCGAGCAGATGAACTTATTGCCTTTGTGACAAAGTTATAAGCGATTCAAAGGATGGACCCTAGAGAAGTACGAGTATTTCAGAATCAGAATAAAAAACAACAAAATGCTTTACAGGGAAGTAAAGTTTTAAGGATTTTGCTTTAGTTATAAGGTGCTATACATACACGAACATAAACCAGACATAAATACATTTCGAATAAACTATGCAAGTGACATAAGAATGTTATGAGAACAGGGAATAAACAGAGTCACTTTCTGCAGACTAAGTGCATTATGTCCTATTACACAGTCCTGGGCTGTAATCACACAACTGATTTAAAATTACATTTTAACGTCAAACTACTGTTATTACGGTAGCCCTGATCACCAAAGCACAGTCATTGCAAAGTTAAATTTAACATGTTAATGATTATTTTTTTTTACTTGCCTTTTTGCATAGTATTGCATTCAGTAAAATTTGCATTTAGTAAAATAGGCATGCATGACCAGTCTCGGGTCAAGATAATGTAGTATCATCTATTAAATAAATTTCCTTTCTTGCTGCAGTAGCATGATTATGCATTTATATTCTTTGAAAAATCCAAATTATAATTAGATTTTATTTATCCAGTGGGGAATCAATCTGCTACTGTATATATTTCTCCATTGCTATGATAGGGGACGCTCAAAACAATTTAAAATAAATGAATCTGTACAGTAATTTATTTAAAATAAAAACAATCAGAATGTCCATAAAACTTTTAAATAATATTCTACATCTCTTTATTTTTTTTTATGAACTGATATGAAAGGCCCATATTTATTAGGTACTCCTCAAAATGGGTAAGAGAGCAGAGCCTTTCAAAGAAAGGTTTTATGTTGAGAGGTCAGAAAACCGCTTTAGACACGACTACTTCAGCTAAACTCACCTGAATCTGCAGCCGGAGGAATGATTAGAGAAATAGCAGCTGTAATGAACATGACTTGACATGTGTATTTTGTCAACACAAAAAGATGTTAGGAGAAATAAAACATGATCTCTAGAACCAGAGAAATAGTTACTTTTACTCAGTTACATTTATTTGAGTCACTTTTTGAAAAAAGTGGTTTTACAGTATTGTACTTTTTAATTTTACTGGAGTGAAGATATGAAAAAGTATCACAAGTTATTTACTATCTGCTGAGTCGGCCATGTCATCTGGAGGTAGAGTGAACATACAGCATACCACACTGCAAAAACGATCTGAAAATAAGTAATATTTCTTAAATCGAGTGTATTTACCCTTAATTTGAGCAGGTAAATGAGATAGTTTGCTAATGGAATGAGTATTTTTACACTTACCGTAAAATAAGATAATTAGATAATATGCACTTGAAATAAGACCAAGCAAAGGTTTTTTCTTATTTCAAATGAAAATGGTCTTGTTCCATTGGCAAAGTGTCTCACTTACCTCTTCAATTCAAGAAAAAATGCACTTATTTTAAGAAAAATTGCTCATCTAGATTTACATTTTTTGCAGTGCAGTAGTGGCTGGTGGAGTTTTCTCCAGGGGAGGCTATAAATTCAAAATAAACATATACCAAAAACATTATAAGAACACTTTATAAAAAAAAAAAAATTTAATATACAGGTTGATTTAAATAAATTTAAATAAATGTTACCTTTTTGAGGCTTTGTAAAGGCAAACCTGTGTTTTGAATGGTCCAATATTGTGTCATAAATGTAAGAAAAATAATTTCACAGTTTAATAATGGAGAAGCTACAAGTCAGCTTTATATTTTTAACATATAAAAACGATACATTTTCTTAAAATGTTTTTATTTAAGAAAAACTATGCAAATTAACAAACACCCACAAAAAGTACATTATATTATATTATATTATTTTCCATGTGTTTTTTCCATTTTGCATGATTATTCATGCTTCCTTGCCTTTTCTAAGAAGTGCTTTAAATCAGTCCTACCTGACTTTATCCATGCTGGGTCAGATCCTGATGTCTGAAAAAGGAGGCAGGCAGTCAAGGCAGCAGAATAAAATGTTAGCCTCGCTGCATGCAGTTAGCCAAGCCTTGTAGATAAACCAGGTCCTGGAAAAAGATCAAGTGTACTATTTCCCTCTGTCTTTGGTTGATCAGATCCAAATGCTTTCACCTCCAGCTTCTCTTTCCAATGATTGTCTCCACGACTCGACCTGTCAATCAGCCAAAGTACGACACTGGCAACAGTTCCTGTTAGCTCAGGGCGCAGCTCTACTGTTAAATTAGTGTCTGAACGTCAAGTGGATGAAAAAGTATTGGACTCCAAATTTCACACAATTCACCTTAAAAAGAAGTGATCCTGATCACTAGAGGAGCAGATATATCCCGGAATGCTTTGCACGAAGAGCATTCTTTGCAAAGCATTATGGGATTTTCTGTCACAGCTTCCCGCTGTCGACATAGGCTGTGTCTACAACATGTGGCTACTAATATCAGTGATGCCGCAGGAACCATACTGTGGAGGCAGAGTTATGGGACCATCGGGGAGCAAAAAGTGGTGATCATCTGTCCGAACGGTCAGTTAACTGTGTTCACTATAAAGTGCACTACTTAGTCCCCGCTTCATATACGGATTGAGCGATTTAGGTGTTAGGGAGGATTTTTGGACACAGTCAATAGCCGAAGATTTTTGTAACCCACGGCGGAAATACATCACCAATCCGATAATGATTGAAACAGTTTTACTTGTCCTTAAAGATTAAATATTTATCTTGCACATCTAAAAAAAAATATATATATATATATATATATGTATAAATTCAAAATATTTTAATTTTGTAATTACATTTTTATTTGTCTTTTTATGTCTATTGACTGGCTGCCAGTGTGGTAACTACAGATTTTGTATGTTTTGTAACTCAAAAAATTAATTTTTAAGGGCTTTGAGTAATTACTGTAAGTTCTATGTTTATTATGGCATTGAATTTCCTTCACCCTGAGCCACTGGGTGTCTGAATCTATCGGTATGCATTAGTGTGTTTGAACTAAACAATTTCTTGGTATTAAGATTCTCATTACAGAATGAACTCTTTCATCCTTAGGTTCAAAGCGACGCCCAGCCGTCGGCAGTGGAGGAACAGATACAAACATTTGATGGAGGGAGAAGAGGAAGGAGAGGAAGAATATGAGAGATGGATGTTGCGAATGAGCGGCAGAAGAGATGAGAAGGAGAATGTGATGGTTGGGGTTGAACCCTGAGTGCCAGACTGAATTAAACTGCAGTCAGGGAAAGGGAGCTCATTGGGTAAAGGAAGGTTTAGATGTGTTATATAACCACGCTGATGCTCATGAAGGTCTGAGTCTGCATTCTTGCATATGCTCTGTTGAACATTGCTCAGTCATCAGAGGTAAAGACCAGACAAAATGTGAGCTGCATTTCAAATAAGCAGCATAACTATTTTATACAGTGGCACTGTGAATACTTAAAAGGGTTTCTCCAAGTTTTGGATTTAAAGGAATAGTA
>NW_015151610.1:58361-60135 GCF_000732505.1 Cyprinodon variegatus
TTGGACAGAACACCTCTGATGTCATCATCCTAAGCATAGGCCTGAGCCCCCTGCTCTTCCCTCCATTAAAGACATTTCATCCCATCGCTGCGTGTCCCGGACCTGTAATATCATTAGTGACCCATGAACTCTTCTCCCTGCTGACTTCTGGGAAGAGACTTAAAAACATTTGCAACAGGACAAGCAGATTCTGCAACAGTCTTTTTCCCTGCTGCCATCAGACTGTTAAACTGTAGAAACTCTAATACAGCCTCTTCATTACACTTGTAAACAACATATTTGCACTACATAGTTGATTTTTAAAAAAACAATCCATTTAAATAGAACACAATGTTCTACTGCATTTTGAACCATCTTTTTTTATTTGCACTGCACTAAACCTTTCCATATAAATGCCTGTTGCACCATGAATTTAAACTGGTTTTCCTTTTCTCTGAGACTGTTTACATTCTGATCACTGCTGCACTTTATAAATGGTAATGTTCATTTTACTGTTGATAAGCTGTATGCATTGAAATTTCGTTTTGTATACCCTCTGGCTATACAAAATGACAGTAAAGTTTTTCTAAGTCTAACAAACAGATGGAAAACTACTAAAGTCACCATGGAACAACTGGCAAGGAGAGATACCTCGTCACCTAAGCAACCAGGGAGTCAGCTTTCATCTTTAGTTTCTCATTGGTGGCATGTTTCATACTTTTTTCAGGTGGTGCCTTGATGAGCCTGCTGTGGGAAGTCTGGTCACTGCAGGATGTTTATTCACCCGTTCTGCAAAAAAACAACAGCTACTATACTGTACATACTCTTCGCTGAGGCTAAGAGCCCAGCTAAACTCCAGGCTTACAAACATGATCATTTACAGCTCAAAGAGCACATCATTCATTAAGATAAACTTCAGTGTTTATTTTGTGAGCGGGTGTATTTTATCTCTGCAAAGCAATTGTGTTAGTTATTGATGCAATGCTCTTCACGCCTTTATGGAGTGTAAAACAAACGAGCTGTCAGTGATGTGTGTGAGATTATATGCTGTGTTCGTGTGATTCATTGGTAGTAGGCATTTGGAGAGTTTCTTCTCTGCATGTTAAACTGATGCCACAGGCTGTGAGGGTCAACATATACCATGCTGGGGGGAAGGACACCACAGTTAGAAGAATGAGTTGGACTCCCGTTTCTCTGACAAACACAGTGAGGGTTTCATAGATGGATTTTTGAGACTTTACTGAGCCCTTCATCTAATATTTCTATTAAACTTAACTTTTCTATAGTCTTCAAAGCAACCTTTTTGACATGAGCGGTCATACCACCTGAAACAGCTTTTATTTTGGTAATTATTTTTTTATTTGTGCATTAAGGGATTTTTAAATGTGTCCACTTCCTGTTACTGTTTCAGAATATTACATTTTTGTATTCCGTTTAAACGCCTTTAAAATGGTTTTAAAATGAATTTATAGGGTATTTGGTGCTGCTCCTTAAGGTCTCTGAATAGGGTGTGTAACATTGGTTGGGCTGAAAATGGCATATTTGCTGTTCTACAAACCCCAATGCAAGCCTGGTTAAAAGGCCTAGAATGAAAGGGCAGGTTTTCTACCTTTTATGGTATGCTCGTGAATATTTAGATGAACTGTGCGCTGATTGGTTGGTTTACAACGAGCGAAGCTACTGGGCAAAGACGCATCATAGCAACAAGCACTCACTCATTGAAACATCAAAATTGTTGATATGGTAGGGTGACCTGACGTTCTCTTTTTCACAGACATGTCCTACTTCTCATACC
>NW_015151610.1:61485-64018 GCF_000732505.1 Cyprinodon variegatus
AAAAGAATCAAACCATAGATGTTCATAAATTAAATTATATGTAATAAAGTGAGATGGTACAGGGAAAAAATAATGAACATGTTAAAAAAAAGGGAGGTGCAAAAAGCAAGACACCAACTGCAATCTCTCAGTGATTAAAAAGATATCCTGCCCTTTGTCAGTGCAAATTAATATCAGCTGGTTCAGTCCCAAGTGATGGCCTATAAAAATGTGTCTTTGGACATGTCTCTTTTGCATACTTTACATATGTATAAATGACAATTCAACCAACTATCTTGTCTAGAATCCTAGACTTTGCCATTATCGGTTGATGCTTTATCACAATTCCCATATTGCCTTGCATAGAAGAGTATAATCCCCATCTGGTGATTCAAATTTGATGAGACTATAAGATACATAATTAATATTTTTATACGTTTTGCTTTGACTAAGTCTTTCCAGCTCTTCCTTTGCAGTTTATTTTAAATAAGATCACTCAACTATTTTTCTCCACCTGGTGGTTTTTGCTCCTTTACTGTAAGTTTAGAGGATGACTTCTAGCTGGAGTCAAATAAAAATGATTTTACTAATAATGTATAATATAGTAATAATATAATATTTATTAGGATAATATATTTTGGATGATAACAAGAATATAATATAGTATAAAGCAATAAGGTCTAACAGAGTAGGCCATTCCAGAAAAAAAAAAGGATTGGATGCATTTTTCAAAGAGCTGCAAAAACTGCCTCTATTTTGTATTTTTTTGCACAGAAATGGTAACTTCATGAAAAGTATGTTTAATACCATCTTTAACGTTGCTTTTAAAAAGTATTTTTAATCCAAAAAAAAAAACCAAGCCTCTTTTAATAAATTTAATGACTATGAATGTAAACATGCACAATAACCCAAAGTATGAACCCAAAGAATTTTTAAATACATTCATATACAGAAAATAGATGCGTTGCAATGGACGAGCTGAAGTTCAGACCTTAATCTATACGAAACTTTATTCAAGTTTGTGGTATAATGTGATGAAATATGAAAAGGAACACAAACTAATTTGTGCAGCACTATATCCTATGTGTCTTTTCCAGTATTATCATGCTCCAGGTACCATGGAGGTTTGTTAACTTCTTCAAACAATCTAATGCATGTAAGAAAATCGCCTTCGATGTGACAACTTAAGGCAAACAGCTGAAAAAAATAAGTCTCTTGAGTGTGAAGGCAGAGCTGGCTTCTGCTCTTGTTTAATGCAGGAGGCTTTATTTGTGGTGTGGGATGAATAAAACATCAGAGCACCTTGTTTATATCCATCCTTCAACCGTAACTCGTTTTTTACATAATTGAATTCTATCTGGGCCGTTTGAGGCAGTGCATATAATTGAACCTCTACCCGTTAGCCGGGGAATGATTTGTTTCCATGCTGACTCTGAATTCTTACCAAGCAGAGCTCCCCATGATCGTGTCAAGGCTTTTAATTCAACCTGTGCTAAAAAAGTGGATTGTTTGCATCATCTTCAACTCCTGCTGGAAAGTTTGGAGCAGCTCAGGTTTGTTTTTTCCGCCTTGTGTCTCCAGTCATTCAGTGTGTGAGAAGTTTCCCCCCAATAGCAGCCATTAAACCTTGATGATTAACAGCCTCCTTCCCTCCTCTGCTTCTTCCTTCACACACTGTTATTTTGTTAATGTGTAATTTGTTGCCTGATCTGTGATGTTGCTCATTAAGGAACACAAACTTGGCCTTTGAAAGAGCTTTGCCTCATTCTCCCCTGACTTCCTTATGTGCAGCCATGTCCTCTCCATATGAATGCCATTGTTGCCCCCAAATTAATGGTCAGATCCTACTTCCTCCTTTTCACACAGAACAAGGAGCACATTAAGATTCTGCACCAACATGTAAACAGGAGGAGCAAGTTGTTGCAATCATGCATGGACCGAGAAAAAAAAATTATGGTTTAAAGGAAAAGTTCAGTATCTGTGAAGGATCTCTGAGAATTGTACTAAAAATTGATTCCTCAACTGCAGTATTTCTCAAAGATTCTTTATTTAGATTATATCTAAGTTAGTTGGTTTTGTTCGATGCCAAAGTGTTATTCACAAAGGAAATGATGGTAGGAGGCAGTGCACCAGCAATTACCTTCCTGTGTGAAACATGTTCAGCTCAGAGACCTAAAATGCATTTAGATCTCTACGCTAACTGAGCCTTCTAACCCATTAGGTTTTTATTTCTTTCCAACTTTTCAACCAATGTTCAGTCTTTATGCTGGAATACAAACACCGGCCACAGTTTCATGTATTTTGCAACCTCTTACAGCCTTTCTTCAAGGATTGCCCAGAATTTAGCACCACTGTGTTAACTCTGGGGGTCGAGGTTGCTTCAGGACCCAAATGAAGAGATGAGTGAAGAAGAGATGAGTTCTCTCTCCACCCTGGAGAGAAATATCAGCTGTGCTGCTGCCATCAACACCTTTGTTTATAGATGTTGGAGATTGGCCTGTTTTCAGTGTTGTCCTGTGTCTCTAACTGTGACTGGCTGGATGTGATCTCTTCA
>NW_015151610.1:65073-81273 GCF_000732505.1 Cyprinodon variegatus
CATCCATCCATCCATCCATCCATCCATCCATCCATCCATCCATCCATCCATCCATCCATCCTGTAGAGGGTTTGTAATCACCTTCCTACAAGGCAACAATGCTACAAACAGCACCATCATGCAGCTCTGTCATATTAATAAATTAGAAAATTCATTGGAATTCATTTATTTCAGTGACTCATTTTATTAAGTGAGACACAATTTATAGATTAATTACACACAGACTGATATATTTCTAAGGTTTAATTTCCGTTAATTATGCTGATTTTAGTTTTACAAACCATAAAAACTAGATACGAATATCAAATTGGACAAAGAAAACCAACAGTCTTAATACATAAATGTTAGTTTAATGGAAAATACATTTAATACATTCCATGAGACTGCTAGTTTAAAAAAAATACCTTTAAACAAACATTAAGCCTAATCTGAAGTCGTATTCTAATTCATGAAATATTAGAATGTATCACTGTACCACTGTATATCATACAGTTAACACATTAATTATCGACGTTGTTGAATCTCTGAGACAGTTAAAGCATTTTTTATGGGAAATTAATTTAATGTTAAAGGAAAAAAATCTTTCATGAGCAGATTTGACTTCTTAAAATACATTTTGGAAGTAAAAGAAGTTTCTTAGAAGGCCAAAAAAAAATACAGTTTCAAATTATATTCATTAGAAAAACAGTTTACCGTATTCATTAAGAGCCAAAGGAAAAAAAGACAGTAACTAAGGGGCAATCAGTCTACATGACTGAAGTGAAAGTTAGCAGAGAGTGAGAGGAGCTGGCTGTGTTACTGCAGTAAGCTGGACCCAGAGACACTGACCAGGTCCTGTCTCTCCCAATTAGCCCCACTCACCCTCTCACTGCTCCTAATTTAATCCTTCTGCTGAGCTCAGCCTGGAGTAAACAGCTAATGTGCTCAGGCTGCTATTTCACTACTAACCTTCACTGCTACTGGCTGCCAGCAGTTGTATTAAACCCGTCCGTACACAGCTGATGTGTCTTAGCAGCTATTACCTTCACTAACGCTCCGTGTTTCTGTCATATAAACACTTTGAATGACTGTGGATCAGCAGAGAGGAGTGTTACACCTTGGAGGTTGCTACATTGGCACAGATTCCACCGTGTCTTTGGATTTGACACAGCTGATACTGTGGGGCCACATCTCCTTACAGATGTCACACTTAAATGTTTAAAATCATTACAATTCAGTTTATTTATATAGCACCAATTCACAACACATGTCATCTCAAAGCACTTTACAGTTCAACCAGATCATCTTATATTTTCAGAATAACTTTTTAAAAGATTTTTTTTTTTTTTTGTTTTTCACACATTTTATGTTTTCACATTTTGATTGTTTTCCTTTCCCACCGTACTTTCCTCTAGAGTTAGGAGCAAAATCTCATTTCTATTGATCTGCAGCATTAGTAACGACATTTCTATTGGTCATTGTGGGCGGGTCAACATTTAGCGTTTGTACTGGACTTTAACTGAAAAGAATAGAGTTTGGAAAAAGTGATTCAGAAAATTTAACATAGGTACATTAATTTGAAAAAATAAATTCTACGAAAAAGCCAACTTACTCTGAAAAACCTTTTCCAATTCAATTAAATTCAGTTTATTTCTATAGCACTAATTCACAACACGTGTCATCTCAAGGCACTTTACAGTTTACCAGATCATCCAGTCAAGTAGATTCAGAGTTTTCTATCTAAGGACAACTAGTTGATTGCATCGACTCATTGACTCGAATGCAATCCCTCACACTAAGCATGCTTGTAGCGACAGTGGGGAGGAAAAACTTCCTTTTTCATAAATTTTGATAATTTTTGTTAACTGATGGTTTTATCTGTTTAGGGCAAAAGGTTATCCAAACCAACATGGCGATGTGTGAAAATATAACTACTCTCTAAAACTTTATAATGTTCTGCCCCTAAGTGTGTAATAGTGTGCGTCCTAAAACTAGCAATTATATTTTGACATACTGTACTTTCTGGACTATAAGCCACTATTTGAACGATGCAGCTTGTCCAAAGGTGCAGCTTTTCTGTTGATCCTTCTTAACCACCAGGGGGCGGAAGTCAAAGTGGAAATCAAAGAAAAAGGTGCTAATTTTCCGTTAGTACGCAAACATGCTAGCAGCAGGCACGGTGTAGAACAAATTAATTAAATTTTGACATTTATTTGCCACATTAAAGCTTTTTTTAATTTGTTTGTAAATATAGGCTTTCTGTGTGTGTTTAACACAACAAAATTATGTTAGCAGGATTGATAAACAAGCAGAAGCGGACGTTACCCAAAAAAGAGAAAAGACCAAGACAACTGTGAACAGTGTTGCCAACTTAGCCACTTTGTCGCTATATTTAGCAACTTTTCAGACCCCTCCAGTGACTCTTTTTCAAAAAAGAGACTAGTGACAGTGTGTGTGGAGGGATTTCTTACTTGTTACAAAAAAATAATAATAAATAACGATAATTACCATTATTTGCTCACATTGTCATTGATTCTTTGTAGTCTTTTTTTGTTCCATTTAGATTTTTAATATTAATGTAATGTAAAAAAAAATGTATGGTTCAAAATGTTCATGTCTTACCATGATTTTAATCTCCTTAGTGGACCACAAGGGAAAAAAGAAAAAGTAAAAAAAATAAAAAAAATTAATTTGTAACCCCGCCATAGTTTCTCTTTATGGTTAATTTTACTGGTCCTAAGCCCGGGTAAAGGAGGAGGGTTAGTATTGTAATAAAATAAACATTAATTAAAAAAATAAATAAACTTGATAAATTTGATTTAAAAAATTAATAAATAAAAATGAATGGACAGAAAAGGTAGCTCTATATATTCTGATTGTTTTTACTGTCTTTGTCTCTCTCTAACATTTCTCCCACAGCGTCAATAACATGCACATCACATCATGTGAATATGCAAATTAGGCAATGACGTCATTCAGCGACTTCTAGCAACTTATAGCACAGCCAATAGCTACTTTCCTTACTGAGGAGTTGGCAACACTAACTGTAAAAAGAATTAAGAAAGATGTTTGATTCAAAAAGGGATAAAACTGGAATTAAGCTGTGAAAACAGTCTGGCCATTGAAAAGACACTAAAGCTCAGGAAGCATTTTGGGGAGACTGATAGACATGTCAGTACATGTCCTTGCTAACAGTAAGGCTAGCGTTAGCAATGCTTTTAAGCCCTAACGTCCAAGCTGTCGGTTTTCAGGTATAGTGCAACAGTACTGCAGTCACCTTACGCCCAATGCTGGGGTTCTATTTTGGCTCAAAAGGGACAAAAAACAACTATTAGGACAGATGCTTGGAGAACATAACATTATTTTATCCTAATCAACTGAAATTAAGTCTAAATTAAGACTAAATACCTTTAAGTCATGCAACAATGGCTGAGTCAGACTTTTATTATAAGTTTTATTATAAGAAAATATTTTCTTGTAAATAAAACGTTTCTTAGTAGTTTGTCCATAAAGGACCAGAGGTCCAATAGTCTGATTCTTTTGCTCCTGTAAATGTCAGAGAAGGCCAAGTTTACTAGTGAAGAAAACTAGAAAACAAAGACTATCCTTAGTTTGGGAAGAAAGAGGGCATGGCTGGCTGCTGGTTACAGTACAGTTTAAGTGCAATGAATGCATCTGGCTGACCTCACATATGGAGATCATGCATGTGCAAGTACTGTTCCTGCAGGGACTGACAATTGGTTTCAGGTGAAGTGGATAGAAACCAGAGAACAGGAGGAGAACAGACACTCACAGGCTCAGGTTTATTAGGTCAGTGTTTCCACTCACACCTCACCATCCTTTAAAGGAGTTTGCTGTAATAAAATACTCCAACTAAGCAGGTTGTTCAGTATTCAAAGAAGAACAGCATCTCTCCCTGGAAATAATGTCCCATTCAGTCTTCGAAACTATTGTTTTGCTTCTAACTGAATTTTTCTGCTATTTATCACCCATGTGAGTAATGAAGGGTTGCTGTATGCTGGATTTTTCATCATGGATCGCCACATGAATGCATCTACGAGAAGACTGGGAATGATTCAGCATATTTTTTATCATTTTTTATGGGATTTCTGAATGTTCTTCTGCTGCATACCTTACAATCAAAAACAGCTTCTGTGAAGCTCCATCTGTACAGACATAAAGAACTGTAGACATAAATTAAACTAAAGCTTGTTAACTTTCCTTTGTGATTCAGATTCACTGATTTATTTATTGATTTAGACAATTTGAGAAAGCCTTTTTTTATTTCTAAAATACTGCTTATTTAGATCAATAATCTTTTCACAAAAGGCATTGAAACAAAAAACACACTGTCCCTTTTACACAGAAGAAATTAAAGATATTAAAATATGAACAAGAAAAACCTAAGACTTAAACCTGCCATTATTTAGGCCCTAAGGGGACAGCTCAGCCGGCCTCAGCAGATGGCCGCTCACACTGAGCCTGGTTCTGCTGGAGGTCTCTTTCTGTTAAAAGGGAGTTTTTCCTCTCCACTGTTGCTACAAGCATGCTTAGTGTGAGGGATTGCCTTCGAGTCAATGAATCAATGCAATCAACTGGTTTTCCTTACATAGAAAACTTTAAATCAATTTGACTGTATGATCTGGTTAACTGTTAAGTGCCTTGAGATGACATTAGAATTTAATTGAATTTTACTCAGTTGTGTTTTGGTCCTTGAGGAACTTCAGCAGCTGCAGCATACATGCATTAAAGAAGAGCCAATTAATCCATGTCCAAAATGTACTCCTGCTCCCTAGTAGTTAAAATTATATAAGACTATCTTGTTTTGAAACTTTGCTTCAAACTGAGTCACACCGATTTGTTAAAAACAAATTAAGCCCTACAATAAACAGTACATTATTAGCCATTGTATTCTTTCATGCGTCTTTCTACAGTTTATCTATCCACTCCAATGGGTGTCAGTAATGTTCTTCTTAATTATCATTTGTGTATTTTTGTAATCAGTTCACAAATGGAGAAAACTGAGATTTTTTTTTAATTATTCTTGCAACAGAAACATGTTTATTCTATTGTTTCTACTCCTCTGCTTGCTGTCATTATAAATCTGGTTCAGAATATGAGGAACAGATTTCTTTTTGTTTGGAAAAACAACTTGATCCAAAAGAAAGAAGCGTCAGATCCTAGAGTCTAAAGAATTATCAGTCTGCATACTGTCTTTATAGTATCATTTATAGGACTACTTCTTTCTATTGGCTTTTCCAGAGACAAAGCAGACTATCTATTGTTGCCATGGTCTCTTTATTTGTCTACATTTTTAACTAGTTACATCATGCATACCTGTATCAAGGGCCTTGGTCTGGCCCAAACAGGAATTTCTGATAGTATAAGTTGATCTGCACAATCTGGCAACATCCTTTTAGAACTTTTTTTATTTAGTTTTCCATGTTGAAGCAAATTATGACATTTGTTATGTCCATAGATTAACAATATTATCCTGAGCAATCTCTATAGTTATGCTGCTATAGGCTTAGACTTCTGGAGGACATAGGGACCCCTATTTCATCATTCTGCTTCATTCTCTCTCTATTCTCCTATTCTGCAGAATTCGTTAGTTCAATCTCTAACCTTATGCTCTCTCTGCTTTTCCTCAGAGTAGCTTTGCCTCGTCTGTTACTGTTTGGCTGTGACGCCATTCTGGAAAGAAACATCAGCTGTGCTGCTTCCATCAACACCCTTGTTTATAGATGCTGGAGATCGTCCTGTTTTCCTGTGTGGTCCTGCTTCTCTGACTGTGACTGGCTGGATGTACTCTCTTCATCCTCTGGCATGGGAGCTGGCTCGGAGCTCGTCTGCCTGGCTGTGTGTTTCTTAGACGGGGCCGCCGTTTACAGCTGCTTTTTGTGTCTCTGCTTCTGTCTCCTTGAACCCCAGTCGGCCTCAGCAGATTGCCGCTCACACTGAGCCTGGTTCTGCTGAAGGTTTCTTCCTGTTAAAAGGGAGTTTTTCCTCTCCACTGTTGCTACAAGCATGCTTAGTGTGAGGGATTGCCTTCGAGTCAATGAATCAATGCAATCAACTGGTTTTCCTGAGATAGAAAACTTTGTATCAATTTGACTGTATGATCTGGTTGAACTGTAAAGTGCCTTGAGATGACATGTGTTGTGAATTTGGCGCTATATAAATAAACTGAATTGAAAATTGAATTGAATATTAAACCAGAGACTGCTATTAAAATAACAATGGTACAAAAACATAACAAGAAGGGGTTTCTAAATGCCATTTAAAACCAAGACAGTAAAAATGAAAACATTTCTAAATGGAAACTAGAATAATATTAACTTAAAATAAAATAATAGGAGCCTGCGATGGACTGGCGACCTGTCCAGGGTGTACCCCGCCTCTCGCCCATTGACTGCTAGAGATAGGCACCAGCACAAATGGATGGATGGATGGAAAATAATAGGAGAGGAAATAAAACTATCTAAGCTTAAACAAAAAGCTGAAAAGAAAAAGTTCCTTATTGTAAGAACAAAAGTAGAACAGCTTCCCAACGCCTGTTAAAAATAGTTTTAACCTTAACCGCTTTGTTATTTGTGGTATAAAATTGAGACTTTTTCAATCCATATATTGTGAGAGACATGATTAGGTTTAAGCCATCTATACTTGAGACAGCTGTGAGTAATATGTTTAAACTATACTTTAGCTCTTTTCTGTCAGTGCAGTCAGGCATTACACCTAATAATGCAATTGCAGGGTCTGGTTGTATATTCTGCTTAAAAAATATTTTATGAGCAAACAAAATTTCCTTCCAGATCAGCTAACTTAGTGCATTCCCAAAATATGTTGGTTGGCTCTGGTGATTTCACAATTTTTCCAACATAAACCTGTTCATCCAATCATCTTAGCTGTAATATTTGCTGCTCTAACTACTGACTACTACTACTATTTTCTATTTGAGTTCCTTGCAGGAATTGGAGTTAGTTGTTAGATACGCATCAGTACAGATCTCCTCTCATGTATTCTCAGATATATTTGTAGCTATTTCATTTCCTTTTCTTGTCTATAATATTGAGAATTCTGTGTGTACATGTTTAAAAATATGCAATGCATTTTACCTATATTTTTTTTTATCAGCAATATCTAGTTGTCTTATTAGAAAAAGTTCTATAGGATAGGGGTCCAACGACCGTTTCCAGTTTTTATGCGTTGTCAAAAACTACTATAAGTGCAGATACTCAAAATAATCTGTATTAGGAATATCAAGTTCCTGCTTTAGCTGCTCAAATATTTTTATATTGTCAATTTTAATTAGCTGGTACATGCAAGTTCAACTACCATCTGACCATTTCTTAAATGTGGCATCAAGCTTGTTTGGAGCAAAAGGGTCCATTATTACTTGTCAGTGATGAAGGCTTTGAAAGTCAATAATTGTATTTAGTTCCAGACCTTCATACATTTTGTCCAGATTGGCATTTTTTTTTTTTTTTGCCAGGGTATCTGAAAAAGGCAAATTCTGTCTACATTTATCATCTGAAATAAATAGAGAGGTCCAGGCAAAACATTCATGCACACACTCTCAATACAACCTAATAAAGAAAGCGGTAGAGAGGACCATCATTCTAAATCATTAATACATTTTAGAATCATATTATCATAATATGCAAACAATTTAAAGATATAGGTGCATATTTACATAAATAGTTGATAACTTATTTAGTCCAGCTGAGTTTACTTTGAATTTTAAAATTGCATGAGATAAGATTGTTGACATCGATAACTACCGGTATGTATTTTTTTTGTACTTTGCAACCAAAATAATATCCATAATGTGTGATTATTTATTTCAGATAAGGAATTGATGTACAAGGATATTGGTAGGTGTAAAATAGGATCATCAGCGTATAGTGATATTTTGTGAATTTCATAATTTATTACTACCATTATAATATTAATATTGTTCTTAATAAGCTGCACTAGTGGTTGAATACTAATAGCGAACAGCAGGGAGAGACAGGGAGAAGCCTTGCCTGCATTTACCTGTTTGCGATTTTATCTTTTGTCTAATATTTCGCAGAGTTTTGTATCCTGAGTCTAAATGCTTGTAGTTTTCTTGCCCCATTCCCATCTTTGTAATGTCTTGGATTTGTGAATCTCAAATTTCCTTCTATTTTATCTCAAAGCAGTCTATTAAGTTCCATGCATGTTGATATTATTATTGCAGTTGTTGCACTTTGTTTTTGTATATGTTCCCAATGTTATATTTTATCTTCTAACATATGTTGTTTGGCACCTCTGTGTTTTGTCTTTATGGATGAGTTAGAAATTATACAGCCATACAAGATATGCTTAAGCTCAATCCCACAATATCAAGGGTTAATTTCTGGTGTCTCACTCAATCTTTATATTTAGTTCTAATAAACAAAAAAATGTCATTGTTTTGGATTAAACCTCCATAGTTTTGATATTGAACTTTGTTCTATGTTCCACTGTAATAAAATGGGTACATGATCAGACAAAGATGTGGCCATAATATCAATGCCTATAACTCTATGAAGGTCTGAATAAGGAGTAAAGAACATGAAGTCTCTTCGTATTGAAAATCGAGTCCTCCACAGATCTACGAGGCCCATTTCTGGAACATGATGTTTAAGAGCTCTACTCATTTTGGTTAAGGGTGTCATGGATGGTGGTTTTCTATCAGCTAGTTTCCACATTACACGGTTGAAGTCTCTGCTTATTAATAACAGTCCAATGCTATACTGAGCGATGACGTTAAAGCTGGGCTTATCTTCATTGGGTGCATACATGTTAATAAGGGATACTTCCATACCATTGAACATTCCGTTAATCAATAAGTTCATCTCGGAAAAAAAGAGGAGAATGTATTCTTATTCATAGGCAGATTAATCTTGTTAAAACGTTCATTCATAAGGATACATACCTTCTGTATCCTTATAAATGAACGTTTAAAAAAAAAATCTGTAAATGAATAAGATCCATTCTCTTCTTTTTTCCGAGATGTGTGTGAAGAATCAAATATTTAATTTGCCCCTGACTTCGATTTCTCAATTTGCACATATAATAGATTGTTTTTTATAAAAAAAAGCAATGTGGCAATTATTTTTTGTTTTAGTTGATGGAATATTTCCTTTTTCTTTATTGGATTGTGTAGGCCCTTCATATTATAACTTATAATTCTCATCTTATCCATTGTCCACCAAGTACTGAATGTATTTTAAGCACAGTGCAGAAAATTAGTGCTAGGGAGAGCAGCACATGGAATTTTGTACATAAGGGATGGGAAGAAAAACTTCAAGAGAACACTAACTTAATGGTAGCATAACTAAGTTGGCAGTCAAGAAGTAAAATCTTATTATTGCAATCGAAACAAGATCCCAGGGTAACAGGGAGAGCAGAACACAAAAACAAACACAAAATCCAAGAACTATCCTTAAAGAAGGTAATATTAAGATGGGAACATCATCCCATACTGAATTGTAAAGACTGTGCAAAAAGAAAGCTAAGACAGTTGCAAAAAATCTGTTGAATGAAAAAATAAAGGAATCGGACTCCTGCAGAACAAGCTGTAAAGTATATGAATTAAACAGGTCTTTGCAGACTTTATATTAAAATTCAACAACACAACAAAATGACCAGGAGGTGTATGGAAGTACAGTAATACTGCAGTCAGTGGTTTGAGGTATCTTAGTACTCCATCGTCCTCTTATCTAAGAGGAAAAAAAGGCTTAGCATCTTACAATTGCTGTTTATTTGGTAGCTAATGCTCTTGATGTAAGGTCTAATGCTACGTTCACACCTAAAGCAGCAAAGGCAGCAGGAGCAGCTAGTTTACATGCAAACTCAATGATTGACGCCCATTAAAGTGCAGAAAAAGGTCCCTCAGTGTGTTTGGAGCAGTAGGAGCAGCTCGTCATGAGCTTCTAAGCATTCATATATTGCTCATTCATAATTAAAAATGTACCGTTGCATGAGGTTATCATAAGACAGTAAAATCCTTTTAAATGTTCCTGCATTTTCTCTACATCAAACGATTTATAACCCCCAGTTAGAGGGTGGATGATTTTTTTTACAACCAGTACCTTTGTGACGAGACCTAAGTCCAAATGTTGGACTCCAAACAACGATGAAACATTGAAAGAAAAACACCAACACTAACTAAAAATGATTGTTTGCTCACAGAAAATTAATTACACATCTTAGGCAGCAGCTTAGAGGTGCACAGAAACTAATACACTTGCAGAAACAAACTGTCTTATTATGTCCAGAGGAGTTTGCAAGAAGTTGGATTCTGAGCAAATTAGTTTGTGCCCTGAGGGCTGAGTCGATGGCAGCTTCAGGGGTTCTCTGAGTCTGAGTGGGTTATTGCAGAGCTCTGCAGAAGTTTGATGGAGGTGGAGGACATCACACATGTCCCTCTGTGTCTCTGCCAGTGTCCAAAAATAAGTGGGCACCTTTATCGACCCCCTTGTTGTTGGTAAAATAATCTGGGGGTAAATGTCACCAGTGTGTCAGGAGTGGGTATCGCGTTTGTTTGCTTGTGTGCCTCCTCCGCCTATCCTTCCATCCGACTAACCCGCCCTTGTTTGTACGTTGGAAACAGAAGGGGTTCCTTTTAATTTTAGCAGACCCACTGCCTGCATGGCAATTAACCGAATGGGATGGTTCAGGTTGTAAATAGATGTTCTTGCATGGTTGTTTTTCCCTGTTAGCAGAAAAAGTGCTGACGGAGATACCTGCAGAACACTAAACACAGGAGCTGTTGTAAGACTAAGGGTCAACTAAGGGCAGCTGTTACTGTTTTTCTACAGGTTTTGAAACACACATGCTGCAGTGCCTTTCACATTGTTTTACTTTAAGAAAGGCAATAGATAACAGATGAAATCTGGAGTGAATTTTAAGGTCTCAGAGGCTTGCTAGAGATCATTAGTCAATAAACATCATTAAGAATCAGGAATATTTTAGACAAATCAAGCCCAATTCACACTGAATTCTTACACAGACTTTGTCAGAGAAAAAAAAAAAAAAAAGGAAACAGATAGAAAGAAAAACAAAAAAAGAATCCAAGCATCACATCTGCACAAAAATTACTCCTTTTTTGTACTGGTATTGGGGGAGCTTCCAAGAACATGTAACATGTGTACTTGGAAATGCTAATTAGTCAGTTGATTGATTTTTGTTTTTTGATGTGTCGATAAACCTTTTGCATCTTTTTCGGTACTTTGCTTTTTCTCTCCTTTCTGGAAGTGTTAAAAATAACACTTGGCATTGACAAAAAGGACGACTTGTGTTTAGTACTGTACCAGACACGTTTGGTAATGATCAATCCATTTGACTATACTTCATGCAAAACTTTCTTCTAAAACTTTTGTTTAAAATATCAGGGGTTTAAGTGTGCAGCCAGTAGAAAACAAGACCAACAGGAGAGATAAAACCATGTGTGACTAGCATAGACTCACACTTGAGGTAGTTTAGCATGCCCTTAGCAAAAAGTAGTTTATTCAAGTATACTGAAAGTGCACTAATTTCATACTTAAAATCAGTCCATGCACTTAGAGTTTACTTATTCTAAACTATATTTGATATACTTAACAATAATATAGTCAAGTGTATTTGACTATACTATTGTTTACTTTATTGCTTACTAAAGTAAACTTTAACTATACTGTCCCAATGTAGTTCAAAGAAGTATTACTTAAAGTACATTGTTCGGGTATACTTTCTAAACTTATACTTATACTTAAGTATTCTTAATAGAATTGACTTCAAGTATACTACTTTTTGCTAAGGGTGGCTTACTAACATGGTGCCAGTCAGAACAACAAAGAAGCAGCAATACCCACACATGCACTGGGAGATGTGAACACTACAAAGATGTACATATTTAATTCTCATGTTCTCTGCATTCTGTCTGCTATTATCCTAAAACTAATATTTCAATGGTTAAAAAAGGGTTAGAGTGATATTTTTGTTTTTTTTGAATAATAGAAATAGGTAAGTAGATTTTCATTATAAAGGCCTTTCACAGACATAAAGTTGCTTAGCATTCTACAGCAAGAGAAGATCCCATTTGTCACAGTATAGTACACTAAATAACAACCAGACTAGAGGGACCTTCCCTTTCAATGCCTGCAGGTAATGCTAAATTAGTTTAAGTTTTAATGGTTTTATGCATGTTTTAAAGATGTCCATTTATCTTTCTACACATTTGTCTGATCATTTGCAAAAGTGACCTGAGGGTTTTAGTTACACACAGGTTTGGATTCCTTCATTTTTCTGTCAGGTGTACTGATGCAACCACATCTGGAGCTACGTTATAAATTTTTATGCAAAAGAGAGACGACACAAGCATCATTTTTATACACTGCCAAAAAGGATTCATTGTTTTTATAATAAAAGCATTAGTAACAGTATTTTCTTTTCAGTTAGGAAGAAATCTGTCAAAATATTTTTACAAAAACATAATTATTTTAATTCCAAAAGAAGTTCAAAACAAACCACTGATGACTGAGAATCTTCACCAGCAAAATTATTTTAATACTTTATATGGTCACACTTTGACATTTTTTTATTTATATACCAGTAATTCACTCTGGCTGCTGAATTTACTATGACAAATTACAGTTTACAGAGTTCTGCTGGTATAATTATTGATATTTTCTTGTCTTTAAAGCTTTGTTTTGGCAAGTCTTTTAATTGAATAAAGCTTTTCTGTGTATTTTTACTATAACAACACCATGTGACCACAATTACATCACTGTTCATGTGTACAAACTTTTTGAAACTCTTTTAAACTTCCTGAAGTCAACAAAGACTTTAGACTTTGTTAGCAGCTGTGATCTAATAAAGGAGCTGACATCATCTCATCATCCAACAACAGTGGTTTATAAATGGCTTCCTTAGTTCTTCAGTTCATTTTATTTATTTCTTTGTGGTTGTACCAATTGTTGCCTGTGTTAGCTATGTGCATAAATAACTTTTAAAACATCCATTTTGTTCAATTCAATTCAGTCTATTTATATAGCATCCATATCCAGCCAAACTGATTCAACGTTTACTATTTAAGGAAAATCAGCTGATTTCATTGACTTAAAATCAATCCCTCATAATAAGCATGCTTGTAGCGACAGTTGAAAGGAAAAACTCTCTTTTAACAAGAAGAAACCTCCAGCCGAACCAGGCTCAGTGTGAGCGGCCATCTGCTGAGGCTGACTGGGGTTCAAGGAGACAGAAGCAGAGATACTGAAAGAAGCAGAGATAAAAAAGGTAACTTTCAACCAGCTCCACAGGCGGCCCCGTCCAGGAAACACACAGCCAGGCAGACGAGCTCTGAACCTGTTCCCATATCAGAGGATGAAGAGAGCACATACAGTTAGTCACAGTCAGAGAAACAGGACTACACTGAAAAACAGGCCTAACTCCAATATCTGTTTAGTTCTATAATAACTTTTATTTATTTAATTTCCTTAATTTTTAAGTACAAACGCATAATCTTTATCCCTAAGCTTTCCATTCACATTCCTGCTGAATACATCGAATGCAGCAATCAGTTGTGAATAATATACTTCATATAAAGTCCGTTAGCTTGGCAAAAATGTAGATTGGGGGGGAATGAAGGCATCAAGATGAAATACCAAGCTGGATGATTGTCACTAAGAGTAGAAGTGAGAGAACTGGCACATGGCGATTGTAAAAAGTTACTGCATCAATACGTTGGCTTTAATGGTGCAGTGACTCAGTTACTCTTAGATTCATATTAGCCCCATTTACATTACCTTTTTGAAACCGTGCCGAGAGCGGTCCAAGCACAGTAACCGAGATAACTGTTGAGTCTAAATGTCCTGCACAACTGAACCAGACCGTGCCAGACACAACAAAACTCAGTTCTGGCTCAGTTCTCAGATAACAAAGAGCGCATGAGAGGACTGCGTCATCTCCTTACAGTCAGCCTCCGTAATCACAAAAATTTAGAGATTCATAAAAAATATTAGCTTCCCTACCGTGCCACACGATTTCCAGTGATGATTCTGCTCAGCAGTGTGATGAACCTCAACATCTGTCGTTTCCTGCGTCTGTGAGCCCTGATTAGACTATCATTTGTCGTATCCATGTCCCAAAAGCTGATTCTGTCAAGTAAATTCACCAAAGGCTGCCTTCTTCGCCTGACTCTCCGCAAACTTCCTTATTGTTACTTGCACCGCCATGTTGGGTTGCTTATTTACCTCTAGAGATCACTACTAGAGCTGGGCGTACATGTGTGATTTTTCGGGTGATTTTCCATTTGTGCGAGAATCTTTTGATCGGGCTGAATTTCAGACTGATCGTGAGTCGTTACTCGTGTAGTGTACAGGGGGTTACAAGGGGCGATCAGCCTCTCACGACCGCCTCCCGATCAGGGCTTTCAGGGCTTTTAGCACAAAATTGCACAAATTGCAGAGGCAGTGCGTTTCACTCTAATGAGCTTTATATTCCCCTTGTATTTCTTTGGCTTCCGGATAGACAAGTCAGAGCAGCTTCCTCTCACTGCCGAGCTGAGTCCGACATACTTTTAGTCGTATAGTGTGAGCAGGTAGATCGCATCAGAGCATCGGGACGAACATAAATTGTGAGCTGTGAGCAGCAGCTGCGTGCAACAACTGAAAAAAATCGCACACTGTACACCCGGCTTAACGTAGATCATCACTAGTAGGCGAGGAACCCTGCCAGCGTGGTGTGTAAATGGTTGTAAGGAACCAAGCTCGGCATGGTTAACTGATCAAAGCTCGGCACAGATCGGTTTTCAGAGGGTAATGTAAATGGGGCTTTTATCTCAGAGTTGCAATGCTTATTTAGTTGAAAATCATTTCATTGTTAATTAATAAATTATTATTATTAAAATTCATCAAAAGAAGAAGTTAATTTACATGGTACCTCTACCTTAAACCTAACCCTAAAAATGGGGGTCCCCACTTAAGGCCTACCATCTTCAGTCTTCAGAAGGTTAGCAAGCCTTTTTTTTGGGACTCACCTATTTAGAGACATACAGCAAGGTTTTCCACTTACTGTAGAAAGCCATTCCTCCTCTCTGGTTTAAAGCCCTTTACTTTGGCAGCCATGACACCACAGACTTATCACATGATAAGTACAGTTAGCCAAATGCTCAGCTGTCTGTATCACCTGATGCCATGGAAAAAATAACCAGGAGTCCATCACACACGGTCGCCGGTTGGGAAGTTTAAAACAGGCAGGGGGTTAAAAACTGTGGAAACAGTATCTGAGTTCAGGGGGTTGAGATTGTAAAGCGTTAAAATAAAGATAAGAAGCATTTATTAAACATTTAAATTTATAACCTAGGGAAGTATAAATAGTTGCATTTATTTATTTAAACTTAAGGGCAACAAAAAAAAAAGTAATCAGTGGTGTTTAAAGAAGGCAAATTAAATTATGATTCCAAAATAAAAAAATGTAAATATCTGACTAACAATGACTATCTTTTTTTAACGATACCTCTTAAAGTTTGGAATGCTAATCATTTATCTTTGCTCCCTATCAGAACATGGTACAAATTTACAGAAGTAATAACCTGATGCTATAAAACAGTATTGTCTATTTAATTAAATGCCATGAATTTTATAAAATAATGAAGAGTATAGTAATCTTTAGTATAATATTAATCAAAAAAACTAAAAACACAGTTAGAACATGATTTCTTCCCTATTGATTGACTCAAGAAATCATCTAAAACTATTCAATCTGATGCCATAAAAAAGGTAAACCAGCAAAACGCTGCATATCATACACTCATAAATCAAGATAATACATAGTTCTTGTTGTTTTTTTCCCAGGTTGTAATTAGGACTGTTATAGAATTGTACCCAATTGCAATCCACAATAAGATTACACTGACACAGACAGCACTTTCACAGAAGTAAAAACCCGTGCACACAAGCACACTTGTAAAGACACCAGTAGCAAATTTCCATTGCTCCCCCCGCATGTGTGCAAAATGAAGAGGTGTGACGCTAGCACTGCACGTCACAGACTCTGGGGCTAAATTTGGCTCCTCTGAGTGGGTGTCAATGACAGTAACAGAACCCCAGCTACTTATCACCAACAGGTCAACACTGAGAGAAAAAACTAACTATATACAGTTTAACTCTCTCTATGTGCTGAGAGACAGAGCTAAGACCATGAGTACATTTAGGAATATAAAGCAAGCAGAAT
>NW_015151610.1:82144-113970 GCF_000732505.1 Cyprinodon variegatus
GAAAATGACATTTCTAAATTGCCCCTCAGGTTGTTCTGTCTGTTGCTGATAATCTCCAATGATGTGGCTCTACTCTTTGGAGTTTATGTAAAAACAGATACACTTTCAATTGCCATGCAGTGCATTAAATACACCCATATTTCTTGTTTAATATTTTTTCAAAATACTTCTACATTTCAGAAATTAAATGCAAAATAAAAATCACTCTCTTTTCGAACCAAGAGAATTGTATTTATTTTACCGCATTAGATAGCTGAATAACTGCCTGACCCGGCCAATCGAAAAAGCAAACAAAGTCATTGGCATCTTTCTGTATGGAGAAGTAGACAGACTTTATTTCTAAGGCAACTCAGAGCAATCATAGATTTAAGTTTTCTTTTGTAAAACGCTGACAGAAACATCCCCCGAAAGGCTTGCAGCAGTTTTAAATTTGTGGGTTCTGTGTAACAACTTTTGAAAAACCACAGGAGACGTAAAAAAGCTAATTTCATGGAACTGTAATGAAAACCCCACCTTAACAATGCAAATCTCTGCAGGACAGTTCTTAAAATTAGTTTTTAAAAGCACAACTTGTATTTTTCAATTTTGCTCAAAGAGATTGGACTTGATTGGCTCTGGGAGTCAGTTTTATGCAGAGAGATAATATTCAGACCACAAGATCATTATTTTTCACTGTATGAATTCTGAGTAGCCTGCTAATCCTCTGACCTTTCCTCAAATGATTAGTGATTTGTTCTCCATTTGAGGAGCTTCCATTCCCTTCAGCTCATTTAAAAAAAGGCATTTATTTTCTTTTTTTTTCCCTCTTTCCTGTTAATTTGGCTTACATCATGACTGAACTAATAATTTTCCACAGCTTGATGCCATGAATCAGAAAGTGACGTCTCTGCTCCTCTCAACCTTGTTCCTATGGAGCTAGAAAGTCTCTGTTTGAACGTCAAACATCCACATGGAACTCCGCCTTTGCCTCTTGAGCATTTATGGTACTGGACACATCCTGTTCTGTCACATAATTCTTTACTGTCTATCTGTCTATCAATCAATTGTATGCTATCTTCTTCAACCCCGGAAGTAATCTAGACTCTCATTTACATATATATATATTATGCCTGATCAAGTAGGAGTAAAAGGCAAAAAGAGAGATCTTCACTGGTCCTTAAAAGCGTTTACGGCCATTTGCTTTTTCCATATTTGTGATAATAAAATGATAAACCTCAGTTAATTTTATGGAGACTTTATGAGGCCAACCAAAAATCAAAGAAGTGCATTAAACAGCACTGAAGTTGATAGGAAATTTTTTTTTTTTTTTTCAAATGGCAGTCACCCTCCCAATTCTTCCTATAATGATAAAGTCAGGCCCCTTGGAGTACGTCTGGTGACCAAAACTTTTGCACCCAATTTGTTTATGGCCAGTCAGAGAAGATGTAAATGCAAAGATGTAATGCATCTGTGAATATACTTTTGTTTATTTAATTAGTCGGATTTATGCCTGGAATGTAACTTTAAGTAGATAAATATGCGTCCATCTAAGCATTCAATTGTAGAAATAAACATATCCAGCCAAATGGCAGCCAACTTCCCTGCAACTCCCAGCAAAATCCCCTCCAACTTCCAGCCACTGGCCTTCTCCTTGGCGTGCATATTTTTTACTCTGACTTCACCCTTTCACTGAATTACAAGGTCTGACTAGGAGATGATGCTTCTCTTTAGATCTTAATGTTGCATATGTTTACATCTGCCACTGCCAGATTGTTATAACAATTTGCGTGTAAACAAACTTGAACTTAATTTGTCATTTAATTGAAATACCACAATTGCAAATGTTTCACTTTTTAAAATGAGTAGATATCAACATATTTTTGCACAAATTTGCATGGCAACCCAACTAGTATGAAGTCAAGAATCTGAATTTACTTGGATAAAATTTTGTTGAAATACATAAAGAGGAGCTAAAGTTAGAAAAAAACTCATATTCAATTTCTCTATTACCATCAGTTTAACAAAATAGTCATGTATTCTCCATACATTCCAAAAATCCTACTGGGTAATCTAAGATTTACATTCTTTTTTGACAAAGGCTAAATTAAAAGAAATTCATTAATTTTGGCTATTTATTGAGAATCACTCCTTTTTTCCCTGTATATGTTTTAAAAGAAAACACAAGTTCAGCTATTAGCTGCTCCAAATTCAACATGTTAACATTTATTAGTTTCACTTTATTGTATTTAGGAAAAACAACTTCCAAACAAGTCCTTGGGGTTAAATGACTTATAGAGAAGACTGTTTTGTTTTGCAGGCTTTGTAAATGAGAGCTATAATTATCACCCAGTAAAATCAATATTCTCACTTCCTTTAAGGGAAAAAAGGAGGAGGAGGGGGGTCTTGTTTGGGTAAGCCTGGAATGAGGCATGGGACAGGGCTCTGCAGGGCTGGGGAATAAGATTTATTAAGCTGCTATGTTCATAGCTGATTGGCTCTAATTGTCTCCCAGCTAAGCAAGATCCCCTCTCTGCTAAATGAGCCAACAATCAAATTCTAATTTATTTATTAGCTGGCAAACCACACATCATGTCTTCATCGTTGAAGGAGAAAGCACACACAGCATTTTTGTGGGTTTGAAATAAAAATACTCAGTATTAAAGAACTGTGGTCAAATATTGGGGCGGGGTGGGTGGTGGGATTATAGCTTAAATGCCTTAAAACATTTTGTTAAGTGGAGCTCTTAAACAGTGTTGTGTTGAGTCTGCATTTGCTGCTCACTCTTTTAAAGACTGTCTAGATTATGATTTATTTAGAGGAAAAAAGCCTTAACATGAATCTCTGTGATGTTTTAGTTTCAAGTTCGTGAATAATTCAGAGGAGCTTTACAGAGTTGAAGACATTGTTCAATTCTGATCTTCTAAGTCACTGATCCGGCTAAGTCCATTTTAATTAGGATGAGAGATTCCCCTTGGCAATACCAGGATAATAACTTTCCTAGCTGATTTATTGGAAAAATATTTTTCTATTATTTTCTTTTTGGTCATTGAATGACAAAAATGAAGCCTGTTGATGTTATTCTTAATTCCATCATATACATTTTTTTGTCTGAAATTTGCTTTATTTGACATGTTTTGCTAAGATAAATATGGATTAATCAATAGAACAAAGTTCTAGAATAAACATTTATTTCTATTCAATTTATTTCTATTGAATTTGGTCTCTTCCGTGTCACTTGCTCTATTTAACCATACAGGGTTCAGTATTAGCAATTTTCTACTGTCCTACTATTAATGATTAAACAATAGTTTTCTTTTTTTTTTAAATAACATTTTTATTGAGTGCATTTCAAAGATCTTATACATTCAACACATCCATTTCCGACATAGACTTAACATAACCAAGTTAAATTCACAACAAGTCCGTGGATGAATTAGATGACAATTATATTCTTGGTAATCTTACCATTTTATCCTAACACGCGTGCCTTCATGTGAGAAAGAAAGAACACTTCCTTTCCTCCTTATTCATATTCATATCTACAAGTGTCCACTCCAATAGAAATACACTTTTTTTTTCTTTAACCAAAAAAAAAACAAAAACAAAAAAAATGAAACTAAAACTATACAACACTAACTGTGTGGCAATAGGAGGTTCTCAGCCCTAATTTTATCATACAACAAAATCTGATCTCACTGGTGATATGAATTTCACCCAGTTTTCCCACTTTTTCTTGAACTTGCCAGATTCTAATCTCAAGGAAAAAGTTAGCCTTTCCATTATATAAATATCACGCTCAACAATAGTTTTCATACCACAGTAGTTTCAAGTTTCAAGAATTTATTGTCATTGTCAAAAAAAAGGCAACGAAATTGTGTTTGGGGTACAATACTTAGTAGCAGCAAGTTCCAAGTAAAGTGCACAAGAGGTAAAAGTGACACCAGTGCTTTTTTTCATACTTGCTTTGATTCTGTTTTATTTTCCAAACAAATACAAATAAATTTGCCTTGCCTTGCCTTAAGAACTGAACTAAGTTGGAGCANAAAAAAAAAAAACAGATAAAAGAAACTAAAACTATACAACACTAACTGTGTGGCAATAGGAGGTTCTCAGCCCTAATTTTATCATACAACAAAATCTGATCTCACTGGTGATATGAATTTCACCCAGTTTTCCCAATTTTTCTTGAACTTGCCAGATTCGAATCTCAAGGAAAAAGTTAGCCTTTCCATTATATAAATATCACGCTCAACAATAGTTTTCATACCTCAGTACCATTTCTGTATTATTGGCAGCTACCACAGCTGAAAAAAACTGGATTTGACAACAGCTTTGGTTAGGCTGTCAAAATTAAGACGACTGTCTATTTTAAAACCAACATATATGGCCAATGGCTTCACAAAATGATCTAAATAGCCCAGGTTCAAATTTAAAAAGTATAAAGCCGTTCATGCTTTAAACTTCAACCAAACATTTTAGAAGAGATTCAACAGTTTTTATTTCACCTTAGTTAGAGATAGATTTGACTATCATCTGGATAAAAGAGAAAATGAACCCCATGCTTTTTTATTTTCTTTAGTCCAACTGTTTTTAATATTATTTTTTGTTTCTGCATTTTTAATTAATTACATTTTTTTATTATTATTATTTTATTTTATATTTTTATTCATTTTTTTTCATACTTGCTTTGATTCTGTTTTATTTTCCAAACAAATACAAATAAATTTGCCTTGCCTTGCCTTAAGAACTGAACTAAGTTGGAGCAGATAAAGAGTAAAAAGAAGTGGGGCCAAGACAGAACCCTGAGGAACTCCATAAATAAAAGAGGAGGACACAGAATTTCCCAGCAATATTGGTATTACATTGGAAATAAAAACATTTTATCGGGAACGTCCGAAGATTGATGTTTCATTTTCTTATATTTATTTTGCAAAGTGAGAGAAATATTTGATCATGCTAGCTTCCTTATTATCAAAATAGCAAGTTCAGTGCTATTGAAAGAGATAAAACATTCTGATCAAAAATGAATTTTTATTTAGTCATATTAACATTCAATTCAATTCCCTCGTTAAAAAATACAGTGAGCTTCATTAGATCAGATAATACCTGTTAGTAACTAGTTTTGTGTAGCTTAGAAAGCCAATAGTATTATAAGGCACAATATTATACCAGGAGAAAGGCTGTCTCTGCTGCTCTTTACAATCAAAAGAGGATTCAAATAATTGTAAACTTGTTTATATCCCTGTGGTGTTCCTGATACGTGTGTGTCATGAATATACCCCTGCTGAGTTTCCACGACCGCGTCTCCGTCTGACGACGCCCAAACGCCAAACAGAGCTCTTGTGTTTTATTTGATTAAAACTCCCAGACAAAGATAATATATTCTGTATAAACCAGCAGGATATGAATACACCCTTAACAGACGGTAATACGACACTGATAACAAACATCTTAAAACCACAAATATCTAACTTCAGATCAGAAACACTATAAACCTATTATGGTATAATTATAAGTATATAAAGCATTTTAAGATAGGATCTGTGGAAATATTCTGCATTATATCTGAGAGCAAACATCTGCGAGCTTCATTTTCTTAAAACTTATCTTACATCCTGGATGGATTAAGAGCAAATAAAGAGAAGTCTGCTAATGAGGGTCACTAATGGTGAGTAAATGATTTGTGAAGCAGCCCTGCTGTATAATGAACATATTGCTTTGACACCAGATAAATCAATCTAGCTTAGATTTCACACTTCATAATTACTTATGCAGAAGCAAATGGAAATAAATATAATTCCCTTTTTTAAGCAGATGCAGTTAATGAGTCAATCTGTGGGTGTAAATAGAGTTTGAAGAAATGTCAGACATGATAGTTGTTTTAAATCTGAGTCAGCTCCATAAGCAGCTATGTTTTAGCTTTTCATTAAAAACAATATAGCTTTAAGTTAATTACAAAACATAGATTAGGTATAATTATTATGGTTAAGAAAAAAACAATATTCTCTCCAAACCAGCTGAGTCCTATGTGGATAAAGTGCTACACCTTAAACTCCAAAACTGATTGAGCCACCAATCCATCTACATACTATATTCAAGAAATACTGGCTAAAAATGTACAATGTTGGAACTTTAAAATGGAAAAGCCATCCCTTCTTCTCCTACCTCCACCTCTCTCTCCTCCTTGTCGAACAACATACAACATAATCTCTTGTTGAATGCCTAAGTGGTGCTCGTACCCTGAAGGTATATATTAGCCTGAACACCTTATCCCAAAACGATTGCAGCTTTAATTGAGCGCAGTGTGTTTTGGCTCAAGGGCTGAGTAATCTTAAGGAAATCCACTTTTTTCATTTGCATTTTTCAGAGCAAAATAATTCAATTTATTTACTGCTGTTTTACAGTGTAACTGAAAAAAGAGAAGATTTTAACTTTTTTCTTGCAATATTAGGAAACCTCATTTCTATCTAGATCTTTTACTTCCGTGCTATTTGTCTTGAATTAGAGCAATCATTTCTATCCAGACCATTAGCCTTTCATTTATGATGGAATTAAAAACTAAAATGTTTCATCATTCAGTAGCCCACGTTCATGATGCACTCAGCAGAAGAGTGAAATGACATTCATATAGAACAGATGCAGTGTAATGATCTGAAGTGTGAACCATTTTACTCGGAATACAGGTGAATTATTTAATGAAACCTGTTCAAATCATACAGCGCATTTAGTAAAATATAAGAAATACCAACCTATAGGAGCACGGATTTGATCTAGAAAATAGGTTAAGGCGACATCTCATGTTTGAAAGAATAATTTCCAATAATTTAGTTAGCCAAAGAGAGAAAGACACAGCATAAAGGATGGTGCTACCGATAACTTCTTTACCTCAACTCCACCTTGCAACTCTGTATATGAGCTGGTAGATAACTTTCATTGTAAAAGCTCAGACATCAGTGATGCCATTGCCCTTATTTATTAAAGTGAAGGCTGTCAGCCCCCCCAAAAAATCCCATGTTGCATATTAGGGCCCCTCTTTATCTATATCCTAAATCATATCTTAATCAACAGCTAACATAAGTTCCCAAATTCCTGGGGGTGCACATCACAGAAAACCTCACCTAGACTGTAAACACCTCCTCACTGGTCAAAAGGGCACAGAAGCGCATGAACTTATTGCAGAGGATGAAGAGAGCCCACCTGCCCACACCCATCCTCAACAACTTCCAAAGAAGCACCATAGAGAGAGTTCTGACCAGCTGTCTCACTGTATGCTGTGGAGGCTGCAGCGCCTCAGACTGGAGGAAGGTGAGAAGAGTGGTAAGAACTTCAGAAAGGATCATTGGGGCTCCTCTGCCCTCCATCAAAGACATTTCATCCCAGCACTGCGAGTCCCGAGCCCACATCATCATCCATAACTGCTGCACTTTATAATGATAATTTTCATTTCACTGTTGTAAGCGCTAAGCAATGTAGTTTCATTTTGTATAAACTCAATGCATACAAAATGGCAATAAAGTTTGTCTATGTCTAAGTCTAAATTTGCCATCACTATGCAGACGACACACTGCTATACATTATGATGTCACTGTAACTGAACCCATTCTTGTGCTGGGTAAACACATAGGAGAAATCAATGCATGGATGAAAAATCTTTTCAACCTAATTAAAACAAAACTGAAGAAAGTAAATAAATAATATATATATATATATATATATATATATATATATATATATATATATATATATATATATGTATATATTACTTTAGTTTTTGTTTTAATCAGATTGAAAAGACACTGATGATGTGTACTATCTTTAAACGATAGCACACAGCATCAGTTAATACCGCTAGAAAAATACCAATCAGGCTTTAAATTGGGATGTGATGATGGACTCAAACCTGAACTTTTAGAGATTCATAGACAGTAACAAAGTCAGAATTCTATCACCTACAGTAAAGGACATCTCCACGATTAAAATCGCTTATGTCTCAGCAGGTTCCTGTTAAAACTAGTTTATGCGTTCAACGCATAAGTGGAATAAATTACTGCAGTCATGTCAACAGGTCTGCCTAAAAAGTCGACCAGAGTGGTGCAGCTGATCCATGATGCTGCTGCCTGCATCCTCACTGAGTCTAAGAAAATGGAGCACATCAGTTCTAAGGTTATTGCACTGTCTGTAGTATCTCAGAGAATCAACGTTAAAATACTCACTGAATCTCTTAGCTCTAAATTACATTATATTACAGACTTGTTGTCAGTGGATGATGTGGCCAGACCTCTCAGGTGTTCTTACTAAAGTTTACTCTGTATACCCAGAACCATATACAAAGCAACAGGGTGTAGTTCTAATGCTCCACTAATATGGAACAAACTTCCAGATGTCAGTAAAAGTGCTAAAATCCTTGCTTTTTACCCAGCTTTCAAACTTATGTTTAGATTGTCCTTTCACTGCCCAGTCTACATGGCATTAAGTTTTTTTGTCAAACTTTCTTTTATGTTATTATCAATACTTGTATTATTATCTTTTTTATTTTTCTAGCAATGCACTAGTCCCTGTTTTCTGTTATGTACAGCATTTTTGAAATGTCTTGTTACTGAAGTGCACTGTATAAATAAACTTGCTAAATAAACTTGCCTTGCCTGACTGTCTAATGCGAAAAGCTTTAAACAATAGATTAAAAAGAAAAACTGGCAACCAGAATTTATATTTTTAATATATCATATATAGAAATGATGATAACGACCTCCAGTAAGCAAAGCACTTTGTTTTGTGTTCTACTTTACTCTCCAAAGATTAAACATGTCTGAACATGTATTTCTGTTGTTCTATTTGCAGCTGCTACCATAATTAGACCAAGTTTATCTTGAGGCTAAAGTAGGTTCATCCATCTAAGATGAAATAGGATTATTTTTGGAATCAGTGGATTACTTTCTCACAGATTGTAGCAAAAAAAAAAAAAAAAAAAAAAAAAATAAAAATAAGTACAAATTTCTTAAAATAAAAGTATTTACCCTTATGTTATCTAAATAAGATCATCTGCCAATGGAATTAGTGTTTTTACTCTTAAAAAGGATAAATATATAATAAATAATCAAATAAGACTTTGTTTTCTTATTTTATATTTAAATTTTTTTTAAACCATTGAAGTGTCTCACTTACCTGCTTAATCCAAGCAAAAATACACTTATTTTAAGGAAAATGATCATACCTGGATTTCAATTTTGGCAGTTATAACGTGACAACTAAATGCATCTTTGTTGCTTTTACTCAAAGAAAAACAATTGGATCGGTTGCAAGTATGTACCCTAAATTAGTTTGTGGAAAAGACTGACAAATAGGGGAATGATACCTTTTTTCTCTTTATCCCTGGCTTAATTTTCACATAAAGCACCAACCCGTCTGTAAAAAATGGTCAAATATACCATTAGTGTGATCTAAACTATTTAAACAAAAGGTGAATATCAAACGAAACAATATTTTACCTTTTACCTATTGCAATATAGGGTTGAAGCACCTTCATATGCAGGGACAATGAGTTTTCTCATACTCATTGTCCCAGTTCATCAGTTAAACTTTGAGTATTTTACTTCATTTAAATATTTAAACCTATTTTTTAAACTTGGGACCACACTGTACATCCTGGGATGTAGCCCAGAATCCTGTTTGTCAAGTTAATCTTTAACACCATCGATCCAGATATCCTCTAGCAGCTCACGCCGCCACCCTTCACCTGACAGTTGATTACCAGTTTCCTGACCTATGAGCAGCAGAAAAAGCATAATATGAAAAGCATCTTCTCCTGTGTCCCTCTGGGTTGTGTTCTCTCCCCACTACTCATCTTTCTGTATACATACAGTGGACTGTATGTAAAAACTGAGGTTTGCTGTCAGTCTGGGACAGGGACAGGTCTGGATAAAGGAGGTGGACTATCAGAGTCAGAGGTGCAATGAAGGTTAGATGATGGCGAACAACTCGCAAACTTCCAGCCCTCATCCTCTTTAACACCATGTCTGCTTTGAGTCATCCCATGGTTTCTAGGAACCACCATTCTTCACATAAAGATGGTGTTTAGAAGAAGGTCCAGCAGAGACTGGATAACCTGCTGCAACTCAAGAAGAACAACTTTCCACAGGCTGTTCAGTGGGCATCCATTTCTGCAGCTGATTTAATACTTCTGTTCTCCTAAGTACATCCTTAGTTAAATCTTGTAAATTTTTCTTATTTTTGTAATAACACTGATAAAACACATGTTTAAACATAACTGCATAAAATACCTTTAAAAGTAGAAAAGTCAACAGTTTTTTTTATTATCTCTGCATGAATCTTTAACAGTCAGTATATGTGGTTACTGGTTTTTACAACTATTGATTTCTCTGGTCAATTTTAAATGATAAACTCTAATTTGACTTAGGCCAGAACACCCCACAGTCCTTTAGATATTTATCAGCTTCATGTTGTCAGACAGGCTCTGCGTTAAAAGATTTATTGATTCTACAGCTCATAGGAATCAGGCCTGGATGCAGCTGCTAAAGCTAAACCAAGCTTCCTAAAATGGGGTTAATAAAACTGTTATTAACATAACATAACTGTTATTAACAGTTAATAACTTTAATGATTTGACAAAGAAAACCTTCTATTTAGGATGATCTGAAACCATTTAAATGTGACATAAAACCAGAGTTCAATAGGGGAGTAAATACTCTTTCATTACAATGAATTTTTGTTTTATATGCAGTAATCAAGCGGTGCATCAGTAAGATATGCATTCTTGACTGCAGTATCTCTCCGCCACCCTTTGCAGCCCCATTTTAAACACAGTCTATTCACTATCTTCTGGGTATATATAGCAGACAAAGTCATCAGTGCGTGCTATTTCCAGCGCAGACGTACACACACCCCTGGCATGCTCTCTGAGGACAGATGTGCAAGCTTGAGCGACGCATTGTCTCTGAGCGATTGCTAAAAAAAGAACACCCCCCGCACACTCAGACGTTGGAGATGGAATTGCACAACTGTGATGTCACAACTGAACCTTGCAGGGTAACAAGTGATGCTGATGGCCCTGAACATAGGGGGGTGACTGAGGGCAGAAGAGAAACTCAAAGATTCAGAAGAGAGGAGAGGAGGAAGAAGCCGAAGCCGCAGCGACTTAGACTGTTTGATATTTGATGTCACGCTGCAGGCGAGAGCAGCATCTGTCCGACTGTTTGTCCTGAATACTTTAACTGCTTGTTTATGGACGTGTTTCCCTCCCACGTGAAACGATGACTCAGAAATAAGCATGACATATTTCTTACAGCAGTGATCAGTTTCTGAAATTTAAGTTGTCCTTGAAAAGGTTCTCCTGCCTCCGGCTCTCCAGGGTGCTTCAGATCAATATATGTGCAGAATACATTTGCCATAACTGTCTGGGTTCTCGGTTTGTATTCGATCCAAAAATCCAAATTTATAAATTCAAAAACCCAATTAAAACTGTGGGTTTGTATCATTTAGGTTTATGGTTTTTACCAAGTATTCTCACCAATTAAGGGTGTTTATCATATTACATTAAAGCTGGACATATTTAGCAAAGAATTACAGGAGAACATTTTTTTGTACTTGGTTGTATTAAGGATGCAGATTTACACCAAAGCATTTAGGCTGTTAATATTAAAAACAATCTAAATGCATGAATTATTTGCCTTCTTCTTAACTCACAAGGCTGTTTCACTTTCTTACATAAACTCCCAATAACTGTGAATTTAAATGTTGGAAAGTTACAAATATATGAAATGTCCAAGGGGTACCTTAAACAGTTTATAGCAAGATGGACTCATCAAAACTTCTACTTTGTGGAATCTTTGTCACTTTGCAGAAAGAGTCAGAACGCCTGTTTACTTCTCTCTATATGAGGCCTCATTTGTGAGGAAAAGCTTGTGTGGGTTGAGCAGCAGAGTTGAGAATGTGGGATGCACGCATTAAAAACTTGCCATATTCTCTGTGCCAAAGACAAACAGCTTATTGTGATATCAGCTCTTCCCTAAGGTAGATTTTTGGGTCGTATTACTGAAGTTTGTGGAAAAGAAGCAACAGCAGAACATTGGAAAACAGCCGCAGAAGCCAGGTACCTCCTTTACCTGCTGGTCACCAGCTGTGTCACTCACTAGTGTTGGATGGGACTCCATATTCTGACTAGAATTTGTCCCAGTCAGCCAGTGAGGTTTGGGTTGATCACTGCCATTTCTTCCAGGATCTCCATTTTGATCTCTCTGCTGCTTTCTCCCACTTCTGTCAGTGAGCCCCAGGACAGCTGTGGCTACAATGTAGCTTGCCACCATCAGTGTGTGAGTGTGTGCGTGAATGGGTGAATGAATGTAGTGTAAAGCGCTTTGGTCAAGTCTCCTGACTTGAAAAAAGGCGCTATATAAGTACATGCCATTTACTATCCAACACGTCAAACAACCTCCACCAAAAGCTGTTTGCCATTTGCCGTAAGACATAGTTTTAACTCCTCGCCTTCATTTCTCAACCCATAAATGTGTTTTCCTTCTAAATGTGGCACTGTTTTCTGTAAGATAAGTTATTTTGACATAATTTTAATCCATAGTCTAGTTGTAAAAAAAAGAAGGGGGATGGTGGAATTTTTTTCTAAGCATACATAGCCAAATTAATATAGTCTATTAACCTAAAGCAAAATGCATGGTATGGTTGTTACATGTCAGGTACGCCGGTCACTGACCTTGACCAAGGCACCTCACAGTAAAACGGCAGTCAGTCTCTTTATGTGAAAATTAAGCCGGGGGGGGGGGGGGTAATTTAAGAAGGGGGATGATTGCTGATGACTGATTACAATTAGAAAAATGTTTTCTACCAGATTACTAATCCCACAAAAATGGCGAGGTGAGTGATGATTCACAATGAGAACCATGTAATCAGTCAGACAGGTTTTACTAAAACAGAGATAAATAAAAAAGCAGAGAAATTAGCTCTGTACATCATCTGCATCGCACTCTGTGTTTCGGACCATGGCGAGCCTGGACGTTTTCCCGGATAATTTATGCAAATGTTCTACTTTGGTTGTGGTCATATCGCCTCAGGACACTTTTCTTCTTTACTCATTAGTCTCAGATGGTTGCACACTTCCTTGGCTCCTTCATTGGTATGACACAGTTGTTCATAAACACAATGGCTTCATCGTTCCTGCCTCACACATTACCCTGTCATGAGGAAGGGCTGGTTTGTCTCTGTGTATTTGTACGAGTGAGCAGTTACCAAGAAAAGAGAAAACTGGATTTGACGTCAACAACATGACGGCTGATGTTTAGTAGCAGAGCTGCTACCATGTTTCCCTCCATCCTGTGACAGTTCTACTTATAATAATTACCAGTTTTGATCCAAAGACATGTACTGGTTAGAGTCATGCATTGTGACTCATAATCGGAAGCAGCACACAAACCAACAGCTACTTTCCTAAAGTCATTTGTTTCCATAACTGCACCCTTGCAGAATGCTTTTGTTTATTTTTCGTCACTCTTAGATGTTGTGGATTTTTAATAACATTTTTGGTGACATGGTAACAACATAAAACTGTTTTCATGTCATAATTGTGTTTATTGGGGAAGAAAAAACATTTCTAAATCAAAATGACCATAAATAAACCATATACCCTGCTGAGCTTACAGCTGGTTTTGTCACCAGAGGAGGGGGTAACCACTGCCAGGAACAAAACAGAGTCCTCACAGTCAACTCTCCGCTTAGGCCCCACGAAGACAAACTAAATTCAAAAATACTTCATTAACTCAGCATATTATCCTTATGGAAGTCTGTAAATCCAATTTGCTTCCTGACTTTTTTTCTGTCAGTGCTGCACAGCGCCACTAACAGTAACTTGCATGATTTCAAAGCATTTTCGGCACATATTGAGTACATTTTCATTGAAGAACTCAATTACTGAGATTACTTTGTGTTTATACAGAGAGTTTTTGAAATGGCCACTGTTTCATCTTTGTGTGGATGTAGCTCAATCTCTCACCATTTGCTTCACTTCACTGCTCCAGTACTGATGTTTTTTTTACTTTTTCTTAAACATATACTTCTGTGTTTGCATTATGACAATAAAGATGATTGTGATATAATTTCTATTGCTGCCTCTTTTATGCCTGTGTGGAAGAAATTAGGTAAATCTTCTGGGTAAATTTACTTTAATTCAAATATTTCAATTTAATTTATTTTTACTGTATACCGGTAGTGCCAATTAGCAACACATGTCATCTCAAGGCCCTTTACAGAGACAATTCAACCAAATCATATGATCAAACTATATATAATAATAAAATATGTTTATTTAAGTTAATGTCTTCAGATAAAGCAAAAAATCTGACTGGGGCCCTTTAAAATTTTTATTTTTTTATATTCCTGCAAAGAGTAAAGTAGCTGTGACCTTTTAGTCAATCATGCAAATTGTGAACAGCTGATTACCCTAGGATCTAATTTATTAAAGATCAATATTTAACAAGAAACATTCAGCTTTATCACTCTTTTCATTCACTTTGTTCAGGCATGGAGCCTTCACAGCATCAAATTTTTACTTTACTGAGGGAACCGAAAGGCTAAATGTTTGCTGCCATCAGGTCTTGGCAGTCTGCCATAAAACTTGTTCCTTTTACCTTGCAGATTGTGCTTCCAACTAAACATCTAGGAAGATTTTGTTCTTGTTTGTATCCTTGTCCTGCTTATCGTGACATTAGTTCCAACAGTGTCTATTGCTGCCAAATTTGAGTCACAGTTACATTCATGTTGAGAACATGGTGCACCTGTGTGGTAAACAAGGTGTTAGAGAATAATAGCGCTCATGGCTCATGGTGCTGTGGGATATGACTTAGTATACTACAAAGCTATTTAGGGGTGTTACCTTTTCATTGCATTGCATTTCACTCAAACCAAAGGCAGCTACTTAAGTTACATGTACACAAATAAACGTGATGCATCCCTCCTACATGTCTTCTCAAGGCTAACACAGATATTTTGTTGCAAGATTTAAAAGTCTGTTTAATTTATCTACATAGCATCAATTCAGAATTTAAGAATTACATAAATTCTAGTTTGATCCCAGTTATAAAACTATTACTTCAAACTGAGTTCATTCTTCAGACTGGTGAAAAAATATAAAGTCTTAATAGGAAACCCAGCAGATTGCATTGAGTCATCCCATTGAAGCACTCCCTTAACTTGAATGTGCATGTATTTAAATGTACATTCCACTGTTTGGCGCTGTTAAATCTCCAGCAATCCCTCATGCTGAGCAACCATGTGGTGACAGTGGTAAGGAAGACTCTCCTTGAATAGAGAGAAACCTCCTGTACCACAAGACTCAGTGTGATTGGTCATCTGAGTGTCCGGGGATTTGATAAGACATCTAGACACGCTAAAACACAGAAACACAGATGAAGCACTAGTCTTTGTGTTAAAGAATAAATTAAGAAGGGATGCCATCCTTAATGACTTCATTTAGGAGAGAAATACAGTTAAACATATAAGATCTTGGTCAGTAGAACCATTTGCTGCTGAAGTAAAATCAGAGTACAGAATTAGGGTAAATCCAGAAATGCCACCTTTAGTGGTTTTGTCAAGGAAAGAGACAGGGTTTAACACTGAAACACAGGGACAAGTGCCTCTATAGTAAGTTAGCTTATCCTGACGTCCTCTTCCAGGACGCTCTCATCGAAAGTCAGGGAGCAACCTCTGTGAAGACAAAAAACTGAGAATGGAATTAGCACTAGCTATAAAGGGAAACTATGTATTATCTGAGCATAGCAGAATAAATTATCAGAGAAAGGAAAAAGGCTAATAATGTCCTCCAGCTGACAGCGCCTATAGCAGCATTACTGCAGAGATAGCTCAGCATAAGCTAATTCTTTGTTCACACCAAACATAAATAACAATTGATTTATATGTTAGCCCTATGCAAAGATGCAGTTAGGAGCAAATTGACATGGTGCAATGCGAAGCAATCAGCAACAGGCAAATAAAACAAAATGCATGTTACACAAAGTGTAAGGTGCTTGTGTAATTTAGTTTGTGTTAAATTACACAAACTAAATCTTATAATGGTGCATGTGAATGTGTCACACACCGTGCATCAGTAATGCTGCGTTCACACCGGACGCAGCAGGTGCAGCAGAAGCAGCGAGTTTACATGCAAAGTCAATGGTTGACACGCGCCAAGGTGCAGCAAAAGCTCCCGCAGCCTGTTTTGAGCAGCAGGCGCAGCGCGTTAGAGCAGCTGAAGCAGCGCGTCAGGAGCATTTAAGCATTTGACGAGCGTGATGCTCTGCTGCTCGAGATGGAAAAATTGAACTTTTGCTTCTCGACGCGCTGCGTCAACCAATCAGAGACGCTGATCTGGGAGCTGGCAGAGAGACAGACACATCGCTGATGACACAGAGCGCTGTGATCGCTCCTCTGAAACTGTTTATTGACGCCTAAATTACTTAAAATGCTGAAACCTGCCGGCAGAATATGTTCGCTTTTATTATCCTGGTGCCTGCAGTTTGGATTATTTAGATGAAAAACACCTACCGGCCGCCGCAGTGAACCGTGAGGAGGCGACCCGGCCAGAGGCTGCTGTTGAATGGGATTCCTACTGACAGCACACCGCTGGTATGTGGGGGTCTGAGCGGCTCCGTCAGAAATAATATTGGAAGGCAGGATGGTAATCTGGATGAACTGACTGCAGTGATTAAGTTTTCAGGTGGATTTTCTCACTTATAAACATTAAAACTACTTTATTCCCACTGATCACAGCAAATATAGCTGCAAGGCAAAGAAAGGATAGGGTAGCTCCGCCCAACGCGAGTCAGTCCCACTTTTGCACCGCGCAGCCAGAGAAGCAAAGCTGCTTCAGCCACGCGTCAGAACTAACTGGCACAAGCAGAAAAATGAAGCAGCAGACGCGATTTTGCTGCTCCTGCGGCTTCCGGTGTGAACGCAGCATGAGGGACATCACAAGCTGGAAGTTTGTTCCACTGGAGAGGAACCTGGAAAAAAAACTAAAGGATATGTCTACCATTTACTTTAAGAAGTTATAGGAACCACCAGCAAATCTGCAGTCTGATGTTGCCTTCAAGATGATCACTTCCACTTGTTAAATGGAAATTACCATGGAAATTATTGTGTTCAAGTGCGTTTGTTGCGGTAGAGCAGAGGAACATGGTTGATCCACAGATTATGCTCTCGCAACTTGGACAAGATAGCTCATATGATACAGATCAAATGAGAATATTGTCTCTGTCACGACATATTTTGCAGAGCACCCTACTGGTTGCTATCCTCGAGGGACTGCTAACTAGCATCTGATAAAATCAAACATCAAACGTTATTTAGAAAACAACACAAGTATAAATGGCAATATTGTAAAAAGAAATGTACGTCACACTATTTGCAGGCTACAAACACAATGAGAGAGAACGTTTACCAATGCGGTATTCATCATACGTAATGGTTTCTATGATATCTGTGATGTTGAAAGGTCAAAGTTTACCTCGTCTAGGTAACTTCGGTATCGTCAAATTTTTCTTTTTTTTCCATTGGGAAATTACAACATGAGTGGGTGTTTCATAATTTTTTACCATCATTACGATACCATATGAAGGCACCATGAGAGCAAAGTTCTCTGTTAGGAACAATCAGATTTCTAATGTATGATGGAACTTGATTATTAAGTGCTTTTATGTGAGAAGGAGAATTCAAAATTTCTATTTTTGATTTAACAGGGAGCCACAGGCTTAAACATCAGATAAGAATTCTCTTAATTTTCCTCAGAACTCTTGTTTATATAAGCTACGGGCTTTTAAATACCTTTTTGTAATGGTAACATCGGTGCCTTTCTAACACATGAAAAAAGATTTTGCCATTTTATCTGAAGAAACGGCCGGTCTAATTAGAGAACAAGATTAAAGAAATAATGAGAGAGAACAGTGGATGGCAGCAGGAGGAGCCAAGTAGATGCCTGTGCTTGTATAACTGAGAGCTATGGAGAATATTAGGTAACCTGCGGTCTAATGAGCAGGAGCAGGTGTTAAAAATAAAACTCTCTATGCCTCTGTGCTCAGGTGGAGTTAAGAGTGAAAATAGGCAGTTATTTATTTTGGCACTTGAGTCTACATATTGTTAGCTTAAAATCCCTCATGTGGTGCAATCAGAATCCTTTTTATTGCTTCCAGTCAGCCAGACAGGAAGCCCACGTTGCTGTTGCTATGCTGCAGATAGAGTCCAGTCACACAGCATCCCCACAGACTGTAAATATTCCTCTGCTCAAAGTAAGCAGAGAACACCAGTGCTGACGTGAAGGCGCTGATGTCACGCTCTCTGCATGATGGCCGCAGCAGCAGTTGTTCCCCAGCTGTGAATGTAATCATGTCACCAACAACAACCCCCCTCCCCCTTGTCCCCCATCAACCTCACCCCCACCCACCTACATTTTGATGTTTAGCTGGAGCCTGGAGATAATTCCAAATATAGCAGAGGGGCTGAGGGGGAGTTGAGTGAATCATCAGGAGAAAGTAAATGTGTCTGTTTGCCTTCTGCACTGCTTATATTTATCAGCTCCTGCTTAAACTCACAATAAACATTTTAGTATATAGATCATTTTTTATCATTGTTTGCTTATATTTTTGGCTGATTTATAAAACTTTACTTTAATCTGAAGAGTGTTTTTTTTTTAAGTTGACAGGTGCATAGCAGCACAAGACTGGAAAAGGAAATATTTATAACCTGTATAGTATTACAGGTGTAAGCCTTTCTAGGTATGTCTCTACTACCTTTACACTCCTGATGATAACTGTGTCCGTTCTTCTTAGCAAAATAGCTTCAGATCAGTCAGAACAGTGTCTGTAAACTTAATTTTTGAGGACTTGTCTCAGAATAATTGAATGAAGGTCTGGACTTTGACTGGGCCATTCTAATAGATAAATAATCTTAGAATTAACTCCTCTGTAGCTCTGACTTTATGTTATAGGTGAACTCATCCCAGATACTTAGGACTGTAGCAGCACTTTTCAATCTTTCCTAAAGTAAATCATTCCCAAATTATTATGCTGACACCTCAATGTTTTACACTAATAAAGATTTGTCTCAATTAAATTTTTTTTTAAGCGGAAATAGTACAAACTATAGCATGCAGAATTTTCCTTCAACTCTAAAATGATGCTTGATTTTTATGCTTTATTTTTTTTAAAACTTGGAATGAGAAAGATTGAAGTTTGTGGTTGTAAACTGACAAAAAGAAAAAAAAGTTAAATATACAGGGTATTTTGTAAGTAGAGATCAGTATGATTTTGATTTTTAAGAAGATGCTAAATTTTTGTGGAAAGAGAACATTAGTCCGAGAGCTAGACAGAAAAAATGACTTTTACAGCATTTCTGACCTCTGTGTTATTAGGAGTTTATCCAAATATTTTAAATCAAAGATTTTTCAGGATAGCATGTAGATATCTAAAACTGGATCTCTCTACTCAAAACAAAGGTACCAGTTTATTTCACACTAAATCAATAAGAAACAAACTAGCATCAGGCTTTAACAGGCCTGAGTTCTGAGCAAAACAGGATTTTGCTGCTGTTACAATAAAGTAGCACATTATTATGGAAATGTGTGCAGATTATCAGTATTTCAATGAATCAAATTACCCTTTTTTAATGGAACTGTATATACACCATATATTATCAATGGAATCTGTACAGCAACAATCACTGCAAAAAAAAAAGGAGATGATTTATAATTTCTTGTTTTAAACATTGAGAGGCAGGCTTTTTTTTGCCTATCTGTAACTATAAAGCTGTTTTTGATCTGCATTGATCCAGTTGAGCTTTCAGAGTTATCAAAATCATTATATTCATCTAAGACTTCAAGATGTATGTTCCAGTTCAAACCAAATTATTTAAGGAGGTATTCCTTCTGATTTCCACTTCAACTCCTGATATGATTAACTTATCCCTGATAGAGGATTACTGTATGCTTTTAAAATAGCTGAAAGTAACCTTTTACTAAATAAACACTTCTCTTGATCTAAAAAGACTTAACCCCTGTAATATCAATATATTTAATCTTCCTTTATTATCATTAAATAAATTATTATTTAAGATTATAAAAAAACAGGCATATTCCAATTCTACTAGGATGTAGTTTTTGAAAAAAGTTCAAAGCTTTAAAGTCTGTTTTGGACCGCGATGCAGTTGTAGCACAGAAATACCAGAAGTTAATGAACCTGTGGCGTTCACCTATATGAAGAATGCTGTCAGGCTATGAATGACATATATAAGTATTAACAATGAATATCATAAAGAGATTGAACCATTTTGAAACAACAGATGATAATAAAAATGCACTTTGAGATGAATGTGGAGAAACTCCTTGTAGTTTTATGTCTATCTAAATTATTCTTTGATTTCTTTATTCTAGTTCATAGTTTATTCTCTTTTTTTGCAATCAAATCTACTTTGCAGTGTTTGGTTCAACAGATGAATTCTCATTTGGGTGAACTTTACTGTAAACTCTAAAAAGATCATATTTTACGTAATTTTGGAAAGGTTAAACCTATTTTCATCAGGAATGTGTCCACCCTCGTAAAAGAACATCATGTGCTGAAGCCTGTATGAATGTGGAGCCATTAGCATCAGCTGTGAAGCAGCTGGAATAAATGCACAGGAGAATTGCATTCAGAGTCAAAGGACTTCAGAACAGCAGTTTAGCCTGAAGGGTAGATTAAGAGACTTTAAAATAATGAAAAAAGAAAGAAGATTCAGGCTCCCTGGAGACAGACCTTAAACCTTGAGAAAGCCTGACGAGCTACATGAAAAGGCAGTGACTCATCTAATCTTGTTTTATCACTGTGCCAATCTGTATTCATGCAGACAACTCATTCCAGAAAGTCTGTCTGTGCACCGACAGCGTCTCTGCTTACTGAGCCCGCATTGATGCTGCAGAGGTTTTCCCAGTTATTGTATATTTTCCATTTTCTGTTCAAATATGCGTCCTGAAACCTTATCAGGTGACTCTGGAGGGTCAGGTGGAGGGACACGACCTCATCTGGAGGGGGTGAGGAGGACGGGTGGTGTCGGGGCATTAGCTCAGATGGTGTTTGACAACCAGACTTTACAGAACAAAGCCTTTCTTTGTCTCCTGCATTTTACGCTGATATCTTCATCACGTTGCATCAAGAGTGGAATGTTCCATCGCTGTGTTTCCTTACTGCTGTAGACACAGGCCCTCAAATCCCTGCAGGCCTGGGTGAACTTAGCCAGTGAATGGGGGGGGGGAGGACTGGGTCAAAAGGTGAGCCATGGTTGCCAATAATGTCTTAACTAAAAAAAAAACTGCAATATATACACTATGAATGACAGATGTTTCTCTCAGAAGCAGTAGAAATTTCTGTTTAATAAGGGGTAAGTACTGCAGTGGTGACCTTGTGTCAATGACATTTCTATTTTGCGATTATCTTTCATTTTATTCACCTTATACCTTTTCTGAACTGTAAGTAAAATGTAATATGAGTGTTAATGGATTTTTAAAGGTGTTTACCCTTAATTTATTTAATGGGGATTTTATATGATTGACTAAAATTGAGTGGTATGAAGAGAAAAGAAAAAAATATGCTTCTTGTTAATGTCTGAGTCAAACCTAAAAGGTTTGATGTGCTTTTATACTGAGCTCCTCACACCCAGTTATTTTGCTTGAGTTACATGTACCGCTCCTCCATAGCAGGTCTTCAAAAAGCTTTTGAACATTTTTATTTTCAATAGAGCTCAAACACAGACCGATAGGATGCATGGTGTATGTGAGCATTCATTTTAAACTCTTGCACCAGATTTTCAGTTGCATTCAGTTGTATTTAGGACTAGACTTTGATCTACTGTAAACCATCCCTTATAGCCTCGGGTGGTTGTCTTCCTGTAGGATGAAACTCAAAGACTTAAGTCTTTAGCAGGTTCTCTTCTAGTCATTTTCCTTTTATTTACATCCATTCATCACCATTCATTTTTGAACAGCAACCTATGGCATGATGCAAACACCATGTTGAACATTAGCATTAAGAAAGTACTAGAGGTGACATTGTTTGAGGTTTCTATCTGTTGAAAGAATCAAATACAGCTTAGTCTCCTTCTAAAATACCAAACAGGTTCTGCAGGGAGATTGTGCTACATTTAGCTCCATCGTTCATATACTGTAACAAGGAAATTGTAACAACGTATATCCTAACAACTTTGTCAGGTGTTGACAAAAGGATTTTTAAGGGCAAGTGGCTTTCACATTTTATTTGCCCAGAAACAATTTTTACTTACCCAGTATAATGTTTGATAAATATAGTTCCTAATATTCATTTTTGTATATATATCAATGAAACATGTTTGTTTTTTAAATGTTTTTTTTTTTTTTTATTCAGTAAGTTTACAGGTTCCTGGTGTGTATATGCATGTGTCAGATAATGAACTCAAGCCTACATTAACATGCTTTTCAATCCTTGCTGCACATTCTTTTCAAACTAAACTTTGCTTTAAACTGTTGTGTGCTTGGAAAAATATAAATTGTAATCTTAAAAATCTAAAAAAAGGTTAAAAACAGGTTAAAAACTTACTCTACTACTACTCACCAATTTAACATGTTTAGCTCTATAACATTTAAATGCACCACTCCAATGTCTAAGAGAAAAAATTTTATGAACATTTTTTAATGTATGACCACGTACAGAAGACTGCCATATGATAGAAATATTTACACTGTGCGCATACAATTATTATTTTCCAAATCCCTGACTGATCAATTTTGATATAGCATTTATTATAGTATAGATTAAATTCATCATCCAGCTGCTACTCTGCAAAATTCTCTCCCCAAGAGCTGAATCACACCATCTAGCGGAAAATCAAGCGGCTTTTTCAAATCACGCAAGAATGTGTACAAAAGAACAAAAATGGCGCCGGCAACGCTTGTGGGACTTTTTCAGCGAATGTCGGTGATTTAAAAGTAATTTTGAGTGATTGCGTGCAAATGCAATGAAATTTGTACTCTCCCGACAATAAAAACGACTTGCCCCGGGCGATTGGGCAATGGTTAACATCGAGCCCTGTTTGTGGAGGTAGACCTATTTTGCCCCAAGTATCTGTACTTTCTGTTCCTTACATTTTTAAAACAAACATTACTTGTTACTCTTGGCTTCGGTTTAATGTTTATAAATATTTATTTCACGTCATGTGCGCCATCCAATGCAGATCATTGGCTCCATCCACATCTAGTGAAAACTAGTGTAATTGGACGAGTCATAAAACGCAAACACTCATTGGTTAGCTAAAGGAAATCATCAGACGCAAGCAGGTGTTCTTCAAACTGCAAACGTGAATTGTCTATGCCATGCTACAATGTCGGATTCAGAAAAAAAAGTTGAAATGTCTGAAAGGTCGGACACAGGCGAGAGCTTATCGGGAGATGGAGACCAACAAGGCCTCCCTCATCCTTGGCCCTATCTCAAATAATGTTTCAAAATAGTTGAAAAATTGAGCTTTCATTTCATAGAGTGGCATCTGGCTGTTTTTTTTTTTAAAGGTAACTTTATACTTTTATATTTTCAGTAGTTTTTGGAGCACATACTTTTTCACTCTTACTTGAGTAAAAAGGTCAAGTTGATACTTCAACTTTCACCAGAGTGTTTTTAAACTGCAGTATCTATACTTCTACTTAAGTAACAAATGTGTGAACTTTTGACACCACTGATGGCAGGACAGAGCTGGCAAACTAGTGACTATAGAGATAATGGGACTGCGACAAGTTAGGTCTATATACAATCCTGCATAGACTAATGAAATGCTATTTATAACATTAACTATGTAAACTACACATTCACTGGGAAAAAAAAGGCAACTGCCCGTTTATTACAACCACCGTTTCTTGGTTGTTGAGTTTTGAGCGCACTCACATGTTTCCTCTGCCCACAGTCCATGTTTGTTTTGTTAGGAGAGCCCAAAACAGGGGGACAAATCAGCTGGACAACAGAGGTAAGAGGAGACAGCGTTCCTGAGCTCATGCAGAAGCAGTGGGGTATCAGTGTGAGAACAGCGGCTGAGAGAGATCCATAACTGGGCCGGCTGGTGTTCTGTGAGATGAGCATACCCCGTCAGACCAGCATACCCATAGTCAATATGCATGCGCAAGATTTTTTTGTTGATCCCTTTAGTTTTGTACTCAAAATACACTTTAAACTACCTCAACAGCCATGTATCCCTTTAGTCGTGTACAAAAAACTATTTTAAGGCCAGATCACCATATGCTTAAAAAAACACCAAAAAGTAAGTAATTCTATTGTTTGTTTGTTTTTTGTACAAAACTAAAGGGATAAACGGGTTTTGACTATGGGTATGCCGGATCTGACTGTTTATGCTGATCTGACAGAACACCGGCGAGCTGCTATCTCAGGAGGAGAGCTGGGGAGCATAGTTGAAGCTCAGAGAAGCCTGTCGGGTAAGAGGGGTGATGGCCTAGCTGGCCGGGGCTAGCAATAAGCTAACTGTGGAGAATAAAAGCAGAATGACAGAAGATCTGATTAGTCCGCCGGGCAGTGAGAATCTGAAGGCAGGGCAGAGTGGTTGTAGCTTAATGTGAGGAGGACATGGAAGGAGCCACCAGGGAGACAGACCGGGAAGAGACGACGGAAGGCCAAGGCTAGGCTCTAGAGGCTAACTGCCTGAGATTAAGTGAGCACTGGTCAGTGTCTGTGGTGGAGGTAGGACAAGAAACAGTCCTACTCTGACTAAATTCAAATGGCTTTTTTCAAAGCTACTCACAAACCTCCTAAGAGCATTTCCCGCTTTATCCTTTATCTCTGTGGCTTCATTCACTAAAACATGGGCAATTCATGATACTTTCTCTTCTCCTATTTTTTATACTTAATGTCCCTGAGACAACAGTGCTTAATATGTATGGATTTTAATCTGTTACTTAATATAAATAAACCTCAACATCACTTGACAAGATAGTTAAAGGGGATTTTGCGGAAGCCATTTTGTACCATTAAGGTACAATAAATGTATTCAATTAAAGGTTAAACGTTTGAGATGTTGCTTTATTTACCTATTTTCAAGGAAGTTTGTTGCATCAAGTTTATTTTACAGTAAGTGTATACAAATACAGGAGGGTTAATACAAATGCAAGCAACAAACACATTTTTTTCTAAACTATGTATCATTTTTCTTTTGTGTTGTTCACAAAAGAGTGAACTACATTGTGTTGTGGGTCACATCAAATTTAGAGAAAAAATTGTTGAAGGTTGTCATTGAACATGACAAATTCCTGAAAAGACCAAATGGGTGTGAATGCTTTTGCTAAGTTCTTGTGGCATTTCGCAAGGGTTCTGATATTCTAAGATTATTTCTCATGAGCTGAAAACAAGCCCCCAGAAAAGCAATTTATCTTAAGAATTATTTTTAAAACCTTCAGATGTAAAGAAAAGACAACACAGGCAGGATTTAGAACACCAAGACATCCTGTGCCTGCTTTGTCAAGACTTGAACCATGTATTGTTCCTTGAACAGGAAGTATTTCCCAAAGCACTCAAATCTCTTGCAGCTCCTTCTGCTCCGTTCTTGTAATGCTAATTAACACTGAGCAGAATAACAACTAGTGGCTGATCTTTGGTTCCAGTCTACATAAAGCAAATAGTCAGTGCATGTGTGTCTTTTGGCCTCAGCGTAGTTTGAAAGGCAATTATTGTGCGTCTGTTTATTTGTGTCAATATGTCTCAGCAATTCGGAACAAATTTGAGTGTGGGAGTGTTGGCTCGCCGGCCCCTGTGTGCCGTATGTGTGCTTTGTGTGTGTGCGTGTGGTCAGTCGAGGGAGAAATGAGAGAGTGAACACGATGTACCCAGGCACAGTTTTCCTGGCCCGTGTCCAGCTGCAGGAGACTGTTTTCAGCTGTGTACTTCGGGGACACCTCCTATCACGTCTCCCTTCCCTGATCAGTGTATCCCTGTTCAACCTGATCCACCCATGTGACCTCACCTCTCCATTCTCCCCTTCTCACATGTTCTGCCACTGATACCCATTCAGCGTCCCAGACTTCCTGCCGTGTCCCACTACCTCACTCCACTTCTGCCCTTGTACCCAAGATACCACTCTAGTCGCCTTCTGCTTTTCAGCAGCCTCTTAATGATCTGTGCACAACACCCCACCTCTTCCTCACAGTCTCCTTGTGTTTGAATCTGCGCCACATTTTAAAGAGGCTTCGTCATGTGAGATGAACATTGCTTCGTGTGCCAAGCCTGCAGGCTTGAAGCCGACAAATACTCCCTGATACACCCATCATTGCCGCACCTGAAATTATCTTGTTTTTAGTTTAGCAGCATACCTCATAAAGCACTGAGACTTTTAGCACTGAGAGTTTTAGAACATCTTTGTTCTTCCTCTTCTGCTCATTTTCACTTCAAACAAGGTTTCCACAGGTCATGAAAAATCATTTAAAGTCATTAAATGATTATTTTGTAAATTAAGACCTTAATTGTCATTAAAATTCATTAAATTTGATTATTGTGGCATTTAAAATGCTTTATTTTAAAAAGTATATATATATACTTTATATATAATTTACATTTTCCGATTATCTACCATTTTCTCCGCCTCGAGCTTCACATGGCTTTACGATCAACCAGAAGCAGTTTCATGAAATTACGCAGAAGCAGTTATATCTGATATATCTGACGAAATAGTTTTTATTGACATTTTATTTCTTTAAATAAAGCATTTTAAATGCCACGATAATCATATTTAATTAGTTTCATGCCATTTATAGCCTTATTTAAAAAATAATAATTCAATGACTTTTAATGATTTTTAATGACCTTCGGAAACCCTGTATAACGTCTTTGCCAATAATGAGAAAATAATTTATTTAGATTACTTTTGAAGCAAAAAAAACTTACTTAGTTAAGGTACGATGTTAGGTAACAACCATTACTCCATTACACCAACCCTGTCAAATTATTTAAGAAAAATATTGTGCACCTCTGATTTACAGCCTCTCTTACATCTATGGGAAAGAGAAACAGCTTAACACTAAATAAAGTCTAGTCTACCAGATTTTGAGGTCATCTCTTTTTTCTCTTTTTTGACCCCCTTAGACTGTGAAATATGGCCATAACTTTGACTGGGCCACTGAAAATCTGGTTTATTTGGACTCCTTTTAATAAGGATCCATCTTCAGCTTCAGGCACTGGAGGTTTTTGTTTTAAGCTGATATTTCAGTCAATTTTGAATATACAGAGTATATATTGAATATTGAATATACAGAGACCCAGAAAGGGCATTTGGTGTATTAATCTTGCACAGTATATGAGCAAGTCATAATGAGTTGTTGTGGTTACCACGGAATAAGGAGGCAACCAAAATCACACACATTGCCTTGCAGTTAAAACTACTTTAACAGTTAGTTGTTATGCTTAAATTATTGTTGTAAAGATTTTTTTTTTCATTGAGACAGATGTGGAAACTTATACTAGTCAAAATCAAGTGGAGAGGTTCATAATTTAACAGGCATGCAGGGTTCCCCCCAGTTTACCTCCAATTAGCCAGGAAACACAAAATAGCTTTAGGCTCCTAAACTTTTATTAGCCTTCAGTGCTTTTACTGAAAGGTAAGATTGGCAATTCTGCAAATGTTTAAACAAGTTGCGAAAGGGGAAGCATCATGTTTGGTTTCATCGAGTCATAACACCAGATTATAGGAGATTTTTGCAAGAAAGGGGTTCTGTTGTGCAGTCCTACAGTTCTTTCCAAACAATTGCTACAAAATTAAATATTTTTGTTGCATGTGAACTTTTCTTGCTGAATGCAGCTAACTCAATGTAGCTTTCACACTAGCCTCACTGAAAATTTGGTGTAGTCATTTGTCAGTTTTCTACAAATATCCTGTTTTTGTGCTGTACCACATTTTCTCCAAGTAATGGTACTACCTTACTGCACACTTGGCAAAGACATGTTGCTGGTTAAACTTTTGTACCCTCCTGCTTAACGACACATTTGTAAAATGTAATCCTTTTGACCTTTAATATCCTCTCTGCAAACTATTGATTTTCCTAAAGTATACAACAGATCAAATGGTAAAATATCCTACAAGGATACCTAAAGGTGTTTTGTGTTTAATCCAATTCTCTCTAAGTGAGGGTAGAGGTGAATCAAAATTAGACTGTAACTCTTTATTGCTTCAATGTATTTAAGTGAATTGGAATGGAGGATCATGTCACATATGTGCAAAACGTTTGAATTGATCCTAAAACAAAATCACTGATATGCTAGCAAACAATAGATTCAAAGAGGTGAGTTCACTCATGTTCTAGAAAACTCCTGTGCAAGAAATTCATAAATTTGCTGACTACAGACTTGGAATGCCACACACACACACACACACACACACACAAATATAGAGAGATTTGATTTATTTTTACTAATCTGTTTAATGCCAAAGAAGCTTATGGATAACACTCCCCCAGATCAGGGAGGAGGGAAGTACATCCAGTAGTAATTAGCAAACACTGTTACCAAAAGGCATGAGGAGCAGCAAGAACATGCAAGGGAGGGGAAAAGGGGGAGAGAGAGGAAAGATAGGGCAAACGAGGGAAATCAGGGTTTAAGAGCTTTACTGCACTTAAACTCAAGCAAATTATTCCAAACCTGAAAATAAAAGAGGAGAAGGGGACTCAGCTGAGATCGACACTGTGTATGAATTAACATAGAGCAAAGAGATTTCACAGTCTAGAGATCTTGAGGCTGGAGACGCTTTCATATTTGTGTTTTGACAAGAGAAATGCCGCATGCCGGAGTTTCCAATTAAAGTTTATGCCCTGATTTAGACGAGGTGACCTGGATAGCAATGTAGCTAACTTGTTTATTTCTCAAATATTGACTGACTGTCTGAAGCAAACTGACTTCTATTCAATATAAAATGAATCTCTCTGGTGCTGTCTAGTCCTAAGACTAAACGTCTTAAAGTTTAATCTAACATCCCTATAAATAGTGATGCATCTAAACCAGTCTGAATGTCTGGTACTCTTGTTTATTGTTTCAACTCTAAATAAATGTGCCTCCTTTGGCGTTACTATATCTGCGAACAAAAATTACTCATGGAGGCTTTGTTCTTGGATACTATTGTTTAGTTTCTATATGCTCCACATCTCTCAAACTATCCATCCATCCATTATCTGACACGCTTGTCCCAAGTGGGGTCGCGAGGGGTGTCAATGGGCAAGAGGCAGGGTACACCCTGGACAGGTCGCCAGTCCATTGCAGGGCAACACAGAGACACACAACCATTCACGCACTAAGGACAATTTAGAGAAGCCGATTAACATAACAGTCATGTTTTTGGACTGTGGGAGGAAGCCGGAGTACCCGGAGAGAACCCACGCATGCTCAGGGAGAACATGCAAACTCCATGCAGAAAGACCCCGGGCCAAGAATCGAACTCAGAACCTTCTTGCAGCAAGGCAGTAGTGCTACCCACTGCGTCACTGAGCAACCCATCTCTCAAACTATTGAATACCTAATTTCAGTTTTAATGGACTAAAACAACACCTTGTTTTGGCTTAGAGAACATGCACATTGAACCAGAAGAACAGGTCTGCCCCTTAGGAATGGGGAGTCGTTTGGGTTCTTTGTTAGCCTGCAATACCAGATACTTGTCTATGCCTTTGAAACGGGGTTTGACTCCCCATTCCTAAGGGGCTGACCTGTTCTTCTGGTTCAATTTTTCTAAGCCAAAACAAGGCACTGTGTTGGTCCACTCTATAAGGCCTTGAACTCAATGCTTATTCTGACATTTTGAATTGAAAAAGCTTCCTGGATGGGAAGCGAAATGCCTTCAAACTTGGAAACAAACTCCAGTGGATTGTTTTTTTACTATGACCTGGATGACTGATAATCTTCACCAGAAATCTGTGATTTCCCACCTATCGCAAACCAATATTTGCTAATAACAGGTTTTTGCTATTTAAATTAAAATGAAAATAAATCATTCAGAAACATTTTAAAGCAAGCTGCACTGCTGACTTACATCATAAATGATCTCCCACAGATTTAGAACAACTTGGTTTAGCTCTGCTTGGCTAAAAATAGGCCATGTTTTTCTTTTTTTTTTTTTTTTGTCAGGGAAAGTTTACCGTTCATCTTTGAGGAGAAAGTTTTTCTGTGCCTATGATCCTTATACTGCTGCCTGCTTGCCACTAGCCAGGACTAAAACATTGCTTCACGTGTGACAAAGCTGATAGATTCCCTATTGATGAACACACACACCTCGTACTTTTTTGCAGGGTGCCAGCATCCTGATTAAACCTCTAAAGCAGATTGCATAATGTATGCAACCGAAGCAGGGCAGTGGAGATTTAGAACAGCAGCCTCTCTCCCTGTGATGAAGAGATTGCATAAGGAAGGAGAAGGGATGGATTCGGGTCATGGGGGCTCTGGGAGCCGTCGTGACTGATTAGATCAGACAGACTCAGGCAACTCGAGTTTGGTCCATGTCTGAACAAGAGGGAAAGAGGGAAGTAAAGGGGAGACTGAGAGAGACCAGCCCTCCAGCATGTCAACCCATTCCACCTCACTGCTGCTCTATTTCTGACCAGCCTGTGTGCTGCTCCTAAAAATAAAACATTAGGAACAAGTGGGCGAGTGTATATATCTGCATCAAACACATCCCCATTCCCACAAGAGATCTTTCTCACATTTATTACTGTTTAAAAGGAGTATAAACACATTAAATCTAAGGACTTTTTTTAGTTAGAACTCCCTTCAAATTCTATTGATTAAAAGCTTAACATAATGTTCAGTTTCTGTTCATTACAAGTCATCTAGAAGGAAGACGGGAAAACAGCCGTCCTCGTCAAATAATCAAGATAAAAACCTATGTATTCTTATTTTGGTTCATCTTTTATAATTTTGTTAGCTAAGAAAGTATTAAATTTGACTTGGACAACTTGATGCCTGAATAAAAAGTTTAATTTAGATCTACAGTGCAGTTTATTTTTTCCATGTTGGCCAGAGCTATCCCATTGCTGTGATTAATCTGCCTCCTGGGTTAAAGCAGGGATTTGTGATGAACCTAGAGAAACAGCTCAACTTGTTTTTCAGTTTGTCTAAGGAGCAAACTGGAATACCAGAGGGATTTGCTTTTATCATTTTAGCAGTATCAGGGCTAACAACTAGCTTATTACTAGCGTTAGGTCAGGTGATGCGTCTCTTTTGTTAAATAGGCTAAAATTAGTCTAAAAATGTCCCTTTTGATAAAGTTATAGTTAGAGGGGCTCAGGTTATACTCAGCTATCTCTATAATTATGCTGCTATAGGCTTAGACTTCTTAATCATTCTGCTTCATTCTATCTCTATTCTCCTACTCTACAGAAAATGTTATATTAATCTCTAACGTTCTGCTCTCTCTGCTTTTTCTCATCGTAGCTTCATCAGGTCTTTTCCTGTTTTGCTGTGAATCCATCTTGGAGGGAAATATCAGCTGTGCTGCTGTCATCAACACCTTTGTTTATAGATGTTGGAGCTTGGCCTGTTTTTCCAGTGTAGTCCTGTTTCTTTGACTGTGACTAACTGGATGTGCTCTCTTAATCCTCTGACATGGGAGCTGGTTCAGAGCTTGTCTGCCTGGCTGTTTGTTTCCTGGACAGGGCCACCTGTGGACAGTGGCACGGGAAGGGGGGTGCTGTGGGGGCTGCAGCCTCCCTCGTCATAGCATCAGCCCCCCATGGTGGGGGGCTGTGGAGTAACATGATATTGTACTTAAAAACATGAAATTATTTATGTATTTATTTTTTAAAAGACTCTGTTTGA
>NW_015151610.1:114003-116771 GCF_000732505.1 Cyprinodon variegatus
GTAGCTTCATCAGGTCTTTTCCTGTTTTGCTGTGACTCCATCTTGGAGGGAAATATCAGCTGTGCTGCTGTTATCAACACCTTTGTTTATAGATGTTGGAGCTTGGCCTGTTTTTCCAGTGTAGTCCTGTTTCTTTGACTGTGACTAACTGGATGTGCTCTCTTCATCCTCTGACATGGGAGCTGGTTCAGAGCTTGTCTGCCTGGCTGTTTGTTTCCTGGACAGGGCCACCTGTGGAGCTGGTTTACAGTTGCCTTTAGTATCTCTGCTTCTTTTTGTATCTCTGCTTCTGTCTCTTTGAACCCCAGTCGGCCTCAGCAGATTGCCGCTCACACTGAGCCTGGTTCTGCTGGAAGTTTCTTCCTGTTAAAAGGGAGTTTTTTCTCTCCACTGTCTCTACAAGCATGCTCAATTTGAGGGTTTGTCATTAAGTCAATGTGGCGATACAATCAGCTGGTTTTCCTTAGATAGAAAAATCTGAACCGATCTGACTGTAAGATCTGGTTGCATTGTCTCTGTAAAGTGCCTTGAGATGACGTGTTGTGAATTGGCGCTATATAAATAAACTGAATTGAATTAAAAAGTCATCCAAATTTTGAAAACAAGAATAATTCATGATTATTATACTCTGTTATGTGTGTTTACTAATTTGAATAAAAGCAGAAGTGCAAATAAACATTTTTCTTTAAGGATTTCATGCTAAGTGCAGCCATTTTTGGAATTTGGGGTTGGAGCTTTTTAAGTTGTTCTGACTTGATCGAGAACTTCGGTTTACTTTTTTAACTAAACAAGAACCACTTCAAGGGTTTTTCTACATTGTCAGCTACATTAAGCTTAATTCAATTGCCGTTATCACCCCTGACTAAAATGTCAAGGGTAGATGAATAAATGTTTTTAGATTATAATTAAAAAGTCTGTCTCAAACTATTAAAGAGATAAAATAGTTAATAGGTGATACATGTGTTGTCCTTATTACAAACAAGAAAAACAGGAAGCAATGTGAGTAAATCTAACTATTGTTATTTCTAAAATATTTAATGACCTACTTTGTTTGCAAACTCTTAACCAGCAGGGGATTCATGTATTTAAACCCTTAGTTACCACATTCAGTTGAGATAATACTATATATTATTTACAGATTATTGCTACTGCCAAACTTGTCTTACTATGCCATGCAGAGTATTTATAAATTTAAGACTATTATGTTGGATTTAGCTAAATACCATTTAATAAACAGAATTCACATGTGTGTGTTAAGTCAATGGTTAGGGTCAGATTTCAGACTGTTGTATTTATAATCAGTTGCAAGGCTTGAAAATGTATATTTATAGATGCCCCCCTTTATCTGATACAGCTTGAGATAATTTGTAAAGGAGACCTAACTTAACTTTTATTTTAAGATGTGCAAAGCTGGTTGAGCCATACACTGACAGGCCTGCAGCTATGAGAGCAGGAGAAGGTGTATGAGGTTAGGGTCTGAAGTTAAATGCACATCACACTTCACGGATCACCATTTGTAAGAAAAGAAAAATGTAAAAAATTATATATACTGGACCTTTTACTTTACAATTTCCCCCTACTTTGTGTTTATTTAACCCCCATGACATTTCCTATTTCCTGTTCCTGTTTAAGGGGTGTGAATAATTTCATATTAACTATTTAAAAAAAACAACTTTATATTCCCAGGAAGAAGTTAACAGAAATCAGTCAGGAGTCACTGAGGTTTCCAGTTTATTTTTTACGAGACAGTTCCTACATTGCTTTTAGCTATTAAGTATCACATCATTTCTAGAAGTAAAATTGTCTTTAGGAGTCAATGAAGCAATTATTCAAATAGGGCACTATTTCAATTAGAAACATAGAAAACCTGAAACACATTTGTTTATTTAAAGGAATAAATGAGAGTTTAGAGTTAGGTTGAGACAACATGCACATAGGGTTAGTGACAGAAACACCTCTGTGTTTGTGTGAGTGTGTATCTCTGTGTTCCTATCATTTATTACATAAGAGCAGCATCAATAGTGGGACAGTGACCTTGCATGAGTTCAGTAACTGAGTTTGCTGAGTGAGGTTGTAAAAAGCATAATTGAGCATTTGGAAACAGGACAGAAGTCTGTGGTTCAGTTGAACAGTTCCCCTTTGTGTCTTTATTACATAGTCAATTATCTGAGCCTTAGATAACAGACTTTTTCACCAGAAGACAATAAAAGTGATGCATCGACAGAACTACAGTGTTTTCCCTGACCATTTCCCTGCATTGCAGGTATTAACACTGTTAATGGGTCACTGAGTCCTCTAAAGTCACTCCTGGAAAGCTGTACACCCAGACAACAAACTGATGTCAGATTCTAACAGTCTCTGTATCTCAGCATTAATGCCTGTTGTTGGAGAATGTATGGGCTTATGCTGCCCTCTAGTGTGATTTTAAATTTACTGACCTCATTGGATACATCAAACAAGTTTATCTACAGGATCTGCAATTATCTACCAGTAAATAAAATAAAATATCACTTTAAAAAAATAACAACCAATAAGCTTGATATCTAAATTCAGTTTAACTCTCTAGCACTAATTCAAAACACATGTCATCTCAAGGCACTTAACAGTTCACCAGATCATCCAGTCAAATTATTTCAAAGTTTTCTATCTAAGGAAACCAGTTAAATGCATCGATTCATTGATTCAAAGGCAATCCCTCAAATTAAGCAAGTATGTAGCAACAGTGGAGAAGAAAAACTCCCTTTTAACAGGAAGAAACCTCCAGAAGA
>NW_015151610.1:117652-149421 GCF_000732505.1 Cyprinodon variegatus
GTGGAAGTAACAAATGCATGATATGTGTATAGCTACCAAGTTATTTAACTCAGACTGTGGTTGTGTTAACATTAGGCATTAGTCACTTAAATACATTTTGCCGAAAATAGCATGCTGGGTTGACTAAGCCAATCCTTGTTAAATTGAGACATATTTTGGCCTGGACTCTGTCAGACAAAAGACCAAAGATGGGATTTATTGCATTAGGGTTCACAATCTAGTTGCATCATATATGACTTCCCCCTTTACCTTTTTTAGTATCATCATAGTGAACATATCATGTATAATAGGAGGGACAAGTTTTCCTCTTATTAGTCAAATCAGAGGTTGATGTCTTCCACGCCGTAAAATTTTACTTGATATTTATTTAATTTTTTTATCAAAATAAATAAGAAATCCAGTTGTTATTCCAGTGTCTGTAAAAATGCAATAATGTTTCTTTGTCCTCACAATGTTCTTCTGTTAATCAAAATAAAAGCATAGATGCATTAGGAACAACTGGCACTAGAGGATGCTGTGGTTCCTACTCCAGCTTTAATGGATCAAGCACATTATGTGCAAAACAGGAACATGAATATGCACAAACCCAACCCTGCCACTGCTGGCCATATGGTTGGTTTGCTCCTGTAAACATGGTTCTATTTAGATCATTTACAAAAAAAAAAAAAAAAATCCCTGAGAGAAACAGATGTATCTCTACATTTGGAGAATATTTGTATCATTTAAAAAAGTCCAAAGCAATAATAGAATAAAAAAAAGCTTATTTATGTTGTTTATGTTGGAGCCAGCTTTTCTTGTGCAGTTTTCTACAAAGTTGCAGGATCCTGCAAGAATAAGCAGGTATGGATAGCAGATGGTTGGACAGAAATAACAAGGTTGACATTTTCTTAATCCATCAATCCAAGGTGTTTGACATTGATGAACATGTTCTTATCAATGTGGTCTTAAACATTATTTGTCGATCAGATTTCCAATAGAACCTACATGTCCCATAATCAAAGGTTGTTCCAAAATCTCTCTAGGAAAAGCTGAGCAGTTAAATTGCAATGAAATTTTTTGTAACAAGACTGATGTAGAATAATGTTTTTCCATCATACCCAGTGGGTATGTTTTGATTAATGATTAATGATCCCACATTTTTTCTTCCATTCTTGATAATTTTCCTTTTGGGTTTGTTAAAGTTTTTTTTTTTTTTTTGTGAATTAAGTAAAGTCGTTCCATATTTATTTTTCTACTTCATCCTAAAACCCAAGCAAACCATAAACTATAACAAAATCATTCAATCTGGGTGAGGTTCCTTTTACTAAAAAAACCCAAAAATGACTGCTTAGAAGTTTACATTTTGAGTGTTTTAGCCAATTTTCTTCGTGTCAATCAACTGACTAAGCTATATATTTCTTAACACCGTTTATTACTAACTCATAGTTGAGGTAATGTAATGTAGGTGTCAGATTACTATGATGATTACTTTGTGTCATTGCTTAAATGAAGTAAATGGACTTGAAACTATGATATCAGCCTTTAATATCTACAATTAACAATAACAAGCCTTTGTTTTAAATTAATAACTGCAGACAAGTTGTGCTAGTTAAATATAGGTTTGGTTATAATAAAAAGGTTAATATAAAAAGGTGTCAACAAAACAGTAAAATACAAAAAATTCACTACTTCTGTACCACCAATACAAGGCTAATTATAAGGGAAAACATCCATTTTATTTAAGAAACCATAAATTTGAGAGTTTGAGGTACAGTAAATTGTGTTTGCCAATGTTTCTGTTTCCTTTTCATAGTGACAAAAGGCAGAGGACTTTACAGCTGATGGAACTGTGTAGTTTTCTGATTAACTTGAACTTAAGGGTGAGAAGATTTTAGTGAAATACGTTTCTGGTCAGACAGAATTGTCCAAAAAACTTTAGATCCACAGAGATTTTGTAGAGAGTGCACTGGCCACACAAGAGGACCACACTTTACTAAAGAAATAAATATCAAGGAAAAACTCTTCTTTGTAGGAAGGTCAGGGATAGACATCAGGACTGACAATGCCTTGTTTTTCATGAATTTCCCTTCGAGGAGTTTGAGATAATAGAAAAACAAAGAAGAAAAGGGGTGCACTCAATGAGTCCTATACTGTACAAACAAATCTGTCATTTGTTTTATTATTTTAGGACTAAGATCTCAACTATCAAGTGTTTCTCACTTTGTGTTCCACGGGGGACAACTATTACAGTTGGACAACATGCTTTCATTTACAATAAGTTCAATGGAGAGGGATGAATAATAGCATGTGAGAAAAGTACCTCAAAGCTTAGGAACCCATCAAACCAAAGAGGTGATCCAGTTGTTTAACAATGAACCTATCAAACAGCCTGGCTCTATTTGGGTGCTTTTGGGGCAGCTTGCCATTCTCTGCTCCGCTCCACTCTGTTTATTACAGTACACAGATATACCTGTCTCTCTTCTAATCACCCTCATTGCTTCCCGCTCCCCAGCTAATATTATTAAACGCTGTCAACTTTTGCTTGATGCATGTTTGAGGTGCATGTCATGGCCGTTATGCACCAGCTTTACAGTGTACCTGTGATATCATTATCCTCACTGGATTCTCAACAGCTTCTGACACTGGTCCCAGCCTAGACTGCCTCTCTCTGCCACCACCCTGTTTACCTGATTAATATAAAATTCGTACAGTGGATATAACTAACATCTTTTACCTGCACTTGGTCCGTGTTTGTTTTGGTCAAATATTCCCAAGCAGGGGGACTAATTACCCAGACTACAGAGGTAAGAAGAGCAATGTTCTGGAGCTCAGACAGGGGCAGTGGGAAATCAGTGTGAAAACAGCGGCTGAGAGAGCTCTACAAACGGAACTAGGCAGCCAGCTGTGCTCTCCTTTGGAGCTAAGGAACCATGGTGGTGGCCCAGGAGGAGAGTGGATGAGCACAGCGGTGATCAGATAAGTCAGTCGGGCAGATAGAGTGCTGAAGGCATGGGAGAGGGGCTGCGGCTGAACAGGAGGAGGACAGCAGAACATCAGCGAAGATGCGAGGAATACAGCGCAGGAAAAGACGGCAGCATGCCAAGGTTAGCCTTTAGAGCAGGGGTCTTAAACATTTTCCAGGCCAAGAACCCCCAAACTGATGGCCAGAGGGAGCGAGGACCCACTAAATATATGTATTGTATGAAACTGTGTTATATCAGACTGGTCCTATAGTCACTCTATTACATATGGAGTAATGTAACGAAAGTAATTTCACCCTGAGATTATTCGGGTATTTCTGATTCGGATTCGTATTCCTCGTTTATGGGACAGGTGTCGTGAATGAAACAATTTACGAAATATAATAAAGTAATTCTAATCAACCAAAACTTTCACAACCCCCACGCAGTACCTCCGTGGACCCCCCAACAGGGGGGTCATGGACCCTCTGTTGAAGATCTCGGCTCTAGAGGCTAACTAGAGGTGGAAGGACCACTGAAGATCAGAGGAGACTGCCTGCAGTCAGAGCGACGGAGCAGGAGAGAGAAGGTGGCAGTTGGTTGGTGTCTGTGCTGGAGGTAGGATGACAAACAGTCCCTATAGGGCTAGATTATCTTTTTTTTTTTTTATCCACCTACAAACATTTTAAGAGCATACCCCACTTTATACTTTGTTAAAAATATTTTCTCTATCTTTCAATTTGATAAAAAAAAAAAAAGATTATCTCTGTATCCTTCTTCACTGAAACAAGGGTCATTTCATGATACTTTCTCATTTCCTAATTTTTATACTTTATAATACAATGCCAATATACATGAGATAACATTATTATAGAATTAATGGATTGTGATTAGCAGATACTGATTTTGGAATCCCAAAATCATCGGTGCACCTCTAATGTTAACAAACCTAATAATCACTTGACCAAAATGGTGATGCAAACGTTTTGGACCCATTTTGTAAAATGATGGCCTCCATATTGTTGGGAGCTGTTCATGTTGCCTCAGTGTGGCCATTGTAAATGGAAAAATGAAAAACACACACTGTAGCTTTAAGTAACAGATCTCAGGAAATAAAGGTTGGAAATTCCAGGTGTTGAGCAAGTCAATGAGAGTACTCAATAAATGAATAGGGAAATCAGAATTGAAACTGTCAGGTTTGGTGGAAGCCAATTGAGGACCCAAATGCAGAGAGTTTTGCTGATTTAATTAAGGTTCCACAGGCAACATAGGCATGTTCCAGGAACAAAATAAGAAACCAAAAACCAGGAGACGGCAGGGAGAAAAAACACATGGGGAGCAAGCAATGAAGGAACAAATCATCCAAAACCCAACAATGAGGAACTGTGGATTTGGTGTATATATGGGGAACAGAACAAAGGATGGGCTAATGAGCTGATATGGAGCAGGTGGAGATAGAAGTTGACTAGAAGGGAGCTGGGGGGAGAGGAAACTGACACAAGGGGGCAACAGAGAGTTACACAAAACAAAACACTACCAGAAAACAACAAACACACAAAATTACAAATAAACTAAAAATAAACCTAAAAAAATTGTGGAACCCTGACAGAAACTATTAGTGGCCCTCATCCTTTAACAGTCGTAGTATGGGGCTGGATCGTCATTATATAAGCAAATTTCTACCAGTACCACAGTAGTATACTGCCATCAATAATGCCAGGCTGAGAAACTAGTTAAGTTGGTTAAATAGTTTGCTTCATTGATTATAAGATTAGCATAGGTCCCCATCACTCATTTCATATTCAGCATGTCCTACTTATGAAGAGGGGTTTAAATTATAAAAATCCACTCTTTTTTTTTAAATGTTGGGTTTACTTAGATCTCAATTGCCTGTAATTTTAGAGTTTTTTTTAATGTATTTAGGTTGTTGTTTCAAAATTTTAGCTTTTTAAAGTTTTTTGTTGCATGAGCAAGGGTCTCTGCAGGTGAAGCGCTTCACTTGAGGCCACCTCTGCACATTATGCAGTAAAATTATTTTCCCATGCACAGATCTGAACATCAGTTTTAAACCCTCTACCACCTACCAGCTTCAAGCCTTTCAGCTCCCTCTGCCACAGGATGATATACTGCAGCAGCTCCAGTCAAAGCGTGTGAGTGGCCGCTGTATCTTTTCAAAAGATCTTCCAAATCTACGAGTATAACAGATGCAGGGTCATGAATCAAAGGTCTTAAACCACCTGTCTAACTGATCTTTTCCACAGGCGCTCCTCTCCAATCTGTTCTGGATCCAAAACATGAAGACGTTTTATAGATCTACACAGAAAGAGTCTGAGAGGCACCACTAACCAACCCTGTCCGTTCAGAGTCCTTTCTGCTTGACCCAGCTCTATATCTGAGCACCAAACGCACAACTTCGGCCTTGCGTGAACTGGGTTTGTGAACGCAACGACCCTTCAGATCAAGAGCTGTAAGGGAAAGGATGCAAAGAAAAAAAAACTATGTGAGCAGAACTTCTACAGCATATCAAAGCATAACTCGTTTAGCCTTTGAGCTCAAATTAGACAAGCTTCAAAGTCGGTGGGTGTTTGAAAAATAGAAATCACACATGTTTCAAATGTGTCTGAATTTTAATTGATAATAAATTGTGCTTTTGTAGACCTTGAACCACACATTAAAGTAGTTAAAAGTGTTTTTAATAGACAATGTTGGATGGCAGACTAAGTGATGGTGTTTTTGCTTTTAACAGTTGAACTCTTCTCCTCAGCTGAACTGTTGGTTGTAGCTATAAATGTTTGGCGTCAGTTCAAGTTGCTAAAAGAGACAAGATTGTGCAAATAAACTGATGTGGAATTCATTATGACCACCCCTGATGCCACCAAGACAGTTCTGACATGGCAGCACATTGCAGCGGTACCTGGAAACACAATAAGTCTGGAACCTGGTGCCAAATTTTACTAAAGAATATTCCTTCATCATCCTGTTACAATGTTATGACAGCCAGTGGGTACATATTGTGCATGCAGCGAAACATTCCTGAAACCATTTGTCAGATAGATAAGATAAGATGATATACGCAGACCAAGGCAGAAGTGAACTAATTGACTGCTTAAGGCCCAAAGGCTACTAGGTGGTCCTTAGAGTCCTTATTTGTTGTTGTTTTTTCTTTTAGATCAGCAACTGTAGCATCAGAAGCAGGAGCTTGCCCTGCAACTGAAGGGTTGTTGTTTCACGCCTCAGGTCTGGCTTTCAATGTCATGTCCTCGGGCAAGATACTTCACCCACATTGAATTCTAGTGATGGTCAGATGGACTCGCTTCTGTCAGTGAGTCACAGGGCAGCTGTGGTACAAAGCATATAAAAAAAACTATTTTCTATGTAAATATGGGCTGCTCAGTGCCGCAAGAAGGTTCTGGGTTCGGTTCCCGGCCCGGGGTCTTTCTGCATGGAGTTTGCATGTTCTCCCTGAGCATGCTTGGGTTCTCTCTTGGTACTCCGGCTTCCTCCCACAGTCCAAAACCATGACTGTTAGGTTAATTGGCTTCTCTATATTCTCCTTAGGTGTGAGTGAATGGTTGTTTGTCCTGTTTGTCTCTGTGTTGCCCTGCCATGGACTGGCGACCTGTCCAGGGTGTAGCCTTCCTCTCGCCTGGAGATAGGCACCAGCTCCCTTCGCGACCTCACTTGGGATAAAGCGTGTCAGGTAATGGATGGATGGATTTTCTATGTAAAAATAGTAACCAACATACACCATTTAATGATTAAATAAGATTTGTTTTTTCATTTACTACAAAGTTAAAATCTATTATAAAGATTGAATTAAAAGTTGGTTAAGAAGAGGTGTAGAGCTGTAATTTTTTTTTCTAAGCAAGGACTGCACAGTTATCAATAACAAAATTCCAAAAAATTTTATCTAATCGTTGAGCTAAATCTCAGACTGCGCCATGGCAACCGCTGTAACCACCGCCCTAGCAACCTAATGCTTCAGCTGCGGCCAGAAAACCTTTGATGTCACATCTGATGATTGGGTCTTGTCTGACAGAAACTAAAGAGATTCTGTTTTAGTTTTGATCAAATCAATCACAAATTTTTTGCTGTTATCTGTAATGTCACTGAAACGTGTAGCAATGAATTGCCCTCAAAAGTGTAATGGCTCTTTGAGTTTCTTTTTAAAAAAAATGACTTCGTCTGGTGTGACGTCAGGCTTGAACTAATCAGGCAGCAGGTAATTGAGAAAGTATATTTATTGAAAACCGTTTCAGGATCTATATCTGCCATGTTGGCTAGCCAATCACCTGGAGTGACGTCACATTTCAGGCTTTGGTGTGGGTAAAAAATTATATCCGCAAAACAGTTTTATTTTAAAAAATTAGTAGTTTTTAATCATTATTATCCGAATATCTCTAGACTTTAGAATTGACAGTAATTAATGACAGGATAGGACTTTCAATCGAAGGTTTCATCTCATCTTTAAATCATGTAGAAATCTTTATTGATACATGAAAGAAATATTGATGTTCGATCGAGGTTGACATACAGACGAGTTAGGTCTGGTGTAAACTCCTTCAACAGTGAGAAAGTAACGAAAGAGCGCTGGCTTTTAGACAAGAGAAATCTTCCAGACACCCTGAGGCACAGACAACCTCACTTATTCACATCTCTAAAAAAAATGCAAATCCCTTTATTGTGCCACATTAGGAAAAAACACTCTGGATTTAACCCATCCCCTTGGGGAGCAGTGGGCTGCCATCGTGCAGCGCCCATGGAGCAATCTTGTGTTAAGGGTGTTGCTCAGGGACCCAGAGTTGCAGTCTGACTTAGACTTAGACAACCTTTATTTTCATTTTGTAAACAAAGAGTGTAAACAAAATGAAATTTCGTTTTGGACAGCTTTCATAACAGTTCCATTCTATCAAGTGCAGCAGTGATCAAAGCATTGATATGGAAGTTCAGAGCATTAAATATATATGCTGCAAATATGCAATATTTTGGTTTGGTGTTATCAGTGTGATACAGAGTCTGTGACATGATTTAGAGTTTTTTTCAATAGCTCAGCGGTCTGATGGTAAAGAATCTGCTGGTCCTGCATTGAATGCTATGTAGCCTCTTCCCAGTGGACAGCAGGTAGAACAGTGCTGCTGACAAGCCCTACAGCTGAGCTGTTGATGAGCAGTGGAGTGTGGTTAGGCGGGTACTTCCTGGTCGTCTCTGATGAGGCCCACCACCGCTATTCTATGGGTAGGCAAACTGGAACGGGTTCAATGTTGAGCAAGATGAGCCGATATATGATGAGCAGTTTGTAAGACAGAAACATCTATTTTGTGGGTTTTTCCAAATGAGTGCAAAGGACCAAAGGTTTTAAGCTTTTTTTTTTGTTAGTTTCTAGTTTATTTATGTCATTAGTACTAACCAAACTTTTTACAGAGAAAACAAGATATTCTTAAAATAAAAATAAAAAATATTAGGTAAAATTCTTTTTTGTTAAAATTACATTATACAATTTCCCCAAAATACTGCATATTAATTTGGCTGTTTAACAAAAAAATACAAAAATAAATGAAAATGTTGTAAAATATTGATTTTTCCCTCTTGTGACAAAAAGCTGAGCCTGAGGTGTAAAGGCGTAAAGTAAAAAGGTGTAAAAAGGTGTAAAGTACGTATGAAGTTTAAAAACAGTCCCCAACCTGTGTAGAATAATATCAGGATTATTTGCTGCTAGTGCTGTATCGGATTTTCACTTTCACACATACGTGTAATAAATTTCTCCAAACTAAAACTACCCAGAATTTCTGTTAATAACTATAAATCTTTCGTAAACAATCTAATTTTGAATTCAGCATGTTTGACTGTAATTCAGACTGCCTAAAAAATAGTAAAATACTCCTTTTATGACAAAACAAAATACCAAAGCAGATATAAACTTTGCAACCTAACATTGTTTTCAGTTAACGGTTAGCTGCCGCACTCTAAAAGTGCTCAGAAATCATTCATACTTTACTATCTCTCTATCATAATTTTTCTATTTTGGGAGGAGACAAATTTATGAGTATTAGGGCAGGCTAGAGATGTTTTTATTTTCATTTCAAGAATACAGTTGCGATGTAACAAGAATAAAGTCATAACATTGTGAGAATAATGAGGTAATTTTATGATAATAAAGTTGAAAAATACAGAGAATGAAGTCATCGTACCACAACCCGTTTCAGAACGAAAGCTTTGAGCTCCGACCAGCATATGGCGGCCGACCAGCGCCACCAAACAGCAACCTGAGTCCACCCTGACATCCTGCTGCTGTGCTAAAAGATTTCCTTATTTGTCAAACCGATGTCAAAGCATGACTTCACATGATGCTCAACATTCCTCCTTTTAAGAGCTGTCGTAAAATACAAATTTATTCTCGTAATTTTATGACTATTCTCATTGCAACTTCATTCTCATAAAATAACCTTTTTCTCTAAATAAAAATGAAAAAAAATCTCTAGCCTGGCCCTAAATACTTCATCAAAGAAATGGGCACCAAGGATGATCCTGCCCTGCAAATGATTTTAATGTCCTTGATCCTAATATTTTGGCAAACCTGTGTTAGATATGTTCTTACTTGGAGTCAATAATAGCAAAATATGTTATTATCTTTTCCTAATTCATATGCATTAAATACTAAATAAATACTTTAAATATGAGTTAGGTTAAGAAAATTGATATTCAAAGTGTTTCTTCGTTACATACTTGTTATTTGGTAATCATGGTATTTATTTGTATTTCTTTTAAATTCATTTTATACTTTGTAACACCAAAACTTGCAGATTTAATAACACAGTTTTAAACAATAAGTCTGATGCTACGAGCCAGAAATGACTCAGTACTGTGGTTGCCATGAACTACTTTTTTACACTTGAGTCATTTCTTGGATGACAAACTGCTTTTACTTGAGTAAAAAAGTGTTTAAATAGTGCTACTCTTATGTGAGTAATATTCTTGGACCCTCCAGCTAACTGGTCATATAAATAACCAAAGTGTACAAATTGAACACAGTGTGTGTTGAATTTCCCGGAAGCCTGAAATACCCTTTGCAGCTGTAGTTTTGTGTGGTTGATGACTTTGTCATTTGATCCAGGATGCTGTGGGTCTAATATTTCTCCACTCAGCCCTGATGTCCCGCCTCCATCGCTGATCTGGATGGGGGAAACAGAATCTCATCTGGGAAGAAGAACACCCTCGTCGTAGCCCACCAAGGCCTGTTCCCAGTAACCCTGAGACTCCAGTGTGGAGTCTGTTGGCACGGCATGAAACACATAGCTCCTCTACGGGAGTGGATCTGAGGTTTACAACTCGGGCTCCTCACCCAATTAGGCTGGACCTTGCAGGCAAAGCAAAATAGGGTGAAGTTTTTTACAATGCCACTGGGGTCTTTAGAATGGATGGTTCTGTTTTGATGTTTTTTTAGGTAAGTCAGGGGGGCATACTCGGCTGGGAATGTACTACTCCCAAGTCTCTTTTATCAGAGCCTGTCAGAAGGGCCACGGAGGTAAACACACATGGGATCATTCTAGCATAATTATTTGGCTAAATACTGCATGATCTATCCGAATAGTCTCAAAAAATGCCTATTTTTCACACACGAAACAAAACAGATTATAAAATACAATTTATTTTTAGAAATATTTCATACAAAATCAATTACATAGCCTATATGGCAATAAATAGCTAAGGACAAAATGAAAGACAATAAAAAGAACAAGACTGTGTTAGAAACACCGAAAAAACTATATCACAACTTATCATTTTCTATTTAAAATGTAAAACTTACGATATGGTTAATAGGTATGTTTGTTTAATACAAGAGATGTTTACACAAACTTCTTCTTAGGAAACAGAGTTGCATCACTACACTTTACACATCCCAGACCATTTAAATTATATACATATAAAAACAAAAGATCTGTTTGAACAATATAGGAAAAGCTGTGCAACTCAAAATCTGCTAAAGACAGAAAACATGAGGAGCAACAAAGATAAGAAATAAGCCGTAATGTAAAGAAAAAATGCTTTGCTCCCTAAAAATGTCTAACCTTTTTAACATTTTTGTCCAACTCAAATGGTTTCGATAAGCAACTACATTTTCTTATCAGATACAGGTAGCTTGGATAAATACAAGTAAGCAGTTTTTAAATGCTGTGTCCATTCAAGAGGATGAAAGCAATAAAAAACACCCCAGTCCAGTGTGAAGAACACAGTTTCCCCCTCAGCCTAAAACTCTGCTGGGTAGTATCAGACATTGGTTTGGAGAAATCTGTCTTCTTTGAAGAATTTTTCTTTTTTTGTCAAATTGGAGGCCCAAAAATCCTGCTTAAAATCCTACCACTGCCTCTAAGTCAGATCAGAATATGTTCTTTTACTAGGCCACTGAAAAACCCTGATCTATTTTATGTTATTTATGCCCTTCTGAGGTGGATCTGTTGATGTGTGACTAATGTCCCACTGTATAAACTAAGTGCTCTTGAGCTTAAGGTCCTGAATGATGGCCAGTCTTTTAAAAATCATTATTTTGGTCCAGGTGTAATCTTCCTCAAAGTTCTACTTTTTACTCATCAGGCCACAAAAGTCCTTGGAAGGTTTACCACTGTCATGGGTTCTCTATGGCATTATTGTGGCTTGCTGGTGTCCCAATGCCTTAAAAATGGCTGTTCTATACTGAGAGAATGATGACATCCACCATCCAAGTGGGTTCTTTAAAAGGTACTTGAGGGGGTATTTTCCTGAAGTACCTTTGGTATAGTCTGCCTTTTTCATTTAAACAGCTCCAATGCTAGCTGATAGAATTGACTCCTGAATAGATGACGAAACATTGTCAAACTGAACGAAAGTCTGGCTCACAAGAAAAATATTTGCAAAAATAAAATACATCTATAAGGGACTGTTTCGCCACACATCCAGACATGAATAGTGAAGGATATATGCATCCTCTGTCATTTAGCAAGATATAGAAAAATTAGATGTATAAAGTCCAAGATTAAGTTTCTCATCAATTCCCTTTGAAAATGCAGACTTTTAAAGGAACAAAGACCAAGGATCATTTTTGTCAAGTCTAAGGTTTGTGCAATGAGAAGCAGAATACTACTGAGGGCTGTTGGTAATCGCTTTGAGAAAGTCGCAGGGGTTGTTAGAAATGACCTCTTTCATTTTCCGTACACGACGAGGAGTGGAAATGCCTACGTAACTCTCAGGATGAAGGACGGCCATGCCTTCGATGACATTGCCCATAATGATAAGCTGACTTTCAGCAGCTGCACTTGTTATGTTTGGGCATGGGCAGCTCCAGTCCATGTTGAGGAAGGTGACTTCAAGGGGTTCTTTGCCAAAGAAGTGTAAACCCATCTGCTCATCTTTAAAGATCTCCTCCACAGTCACCAGGGCATGGCCTGAGTCTTTTTCTTGTGTGATGTCTGTCATGTGACCCAAGATGACAAAGTCACTCTTACAGAAGCTCATCACCATCTTGCCTTTCGGCCTGCAAGTTTTGCATTGCCTGTTTCTCGGGAAGGGGCACATCTCCTCGCACGCATCTTTTGACTCAAAGTTGTTGTCATTTCCTTCGCAGCCTCCATAGACGAAGGAATGACATTCGTGCATGGTGCTGCTGTATGCCCACCGAGGCTCATATGCCTTACAGTTGCCCTGCAGGACAGGCAGTCCACAGGGGCTGGATAGCTCTGGACCGCAGCACTCAGTGCAGTCCTGGTACGTGTCAAAAATCCTTCCAGGTGGCTGGTCTCTGTTGCTGAGGCAGTGTGTGAAGGAAAAACAACTGTTTGATTTAGGCTCATAATACCAGCTGACTTTCTCCAGCTCAGTTCCACATTCCTCTGGGCTATCAAAGGGTTTCTGACATTCTTCCGGAAGGCAGCGGGTTTGGTTCTTCGGTACCGGAGTACTTAACGCCTCTGTTGACAGCACAGTGAGTTGGTGGTGGGCCTGGATCGAACCAGAGGGGTTGTGAGCCATGCAGGTATAGACACCTGAATCCTGCACCCGGGTGTTATAGATGACCAGCTGGCCGATATTTGTGACCACCATGTTCCCTTGCACATTATTGGGTCTCATAACCACCCTCACTACTCCCAGGGGCAGCCTCTTCTCCCACGTGATCTGCGGCTGAGGTTGGCCAGTGACATTACACACAAAGCTGACTGTTTCACCAACATTTACAGTCTGGTGAACAGGACTGCTTACCAGAACAGGCTTCTCTGGGTGCGCTGGAGGCTGAATGGTAGCCTGAAAGGGAGCAGTTGTAGGTCGAGGTGTGGTTACCTGGGGAAATGAGGGGCTTGTGTTGGGCCAGGCGAGATGGAAGAGACATGTGACAACCGAGAGGGTGATTCCCTTAGAGCATGCCTCTGCATCCATGTAACATTTATTGTAGTAAGTCATGCCATCAGAGGCGCAGGTGAAGTTTGGTTCTTTCTCACACCGGTCCCGGCATTTGCACATGGGGTGGCCGTCCCAGATGACACAATCTGAGCCCTGCTGGGTGCACATAAAAGTGGCACAGGAGGCTTTCTTGGGCATTCCAAAAGGGTCCTTCTTTTCATCTTTACTTCTGGCGGCTACACAACTGTGGTTCCCACAGACGTTTTGGCAACACTTTTCAAAGGACTCACACTCCTGCAAGAATTGAAGAAGAAAAAAAACACTTTTTAAGGCGGCACAGACCATGTGATGAATTTTACGAGTTGTTTTACACTCAAAAATGTTTTAAAATCGACAATCTGCCAAATACAGAATCTTGCAGCAAAATCCCAAATTGTCATATTACAAACTAATACATTTTCTATTATTTAATTTTAAAGACTTGGACATGAACACAGAAAAAATTTAATTTATTGAGAAATACAAATTTGAGGCATCCATTTCAGCTCTTTATACACATAAATAAACATTGATGTAAATAATGAGCTTTACATCTCACCTGCTTTATTAAACTAAGTCCACGTGTGTATTTTAATCTAAGCCAATTTTAAGAGGGAAACAGAGGTTTTGTTAGAGAACATTAGGGAAAAAGCAAGGAGTACAGGGAGCACATCTGACTAGTAAGAAATCATTTTAACATTAGTTTAAATAGCAAAGTTGCATAACTATCTACAAAGCTTTAAATATTTTTGGGGAAACCAAAAATATTTAAGATTAATAACATTTCTAAGGATGGACAGAGTAGGACCTCGCAACCTACAAAAAAACAAACCTTTAGTCTGACAGGTGTGCATACCACTATTTTTTCCTTTACAAAAGGGTGGCAAGAAAAGAAAAGGCAAAGTTGAAAGAAATCCATAAGAAGTCCAACTTCTCATGCTGGGGACAAACCACAGATGTTGTCAGGTAAGTGGAAATCAAATTTGAAGATTCAGCCTTATCATACCAAACACTGTTACAGAAAACCAACAGACTAACACATGGTAGTGGCAGCATCATGCTGGTCTCTCTTAAGAAGGATTTCTGCAGCTAAACTTTAGACTTGGGGTGAAGGTTTAGCTTCTAGTTGGGAATGGATCAGTTCAAAGCAGATTCATCTGTTTATTAAATATAATTGAAATGGGAAGACATCAAGATAATGACAGAGTTTGAGCTCTTTTCCAAAGAATTTGCCAGGACATTTGATTCCACTAAGCAGTGACTTATGGGTTAAAATACAAAGAGAAGATATTTGTTTTCTTTTTAAAAATTCAAAAGAAATCAGAAAACCATATATCATTTTTTTTCAATTAGGTACTTCTTTGTTTTGTACTCTTCATATATATATATATATATATATATATATATATATATATATATATATATATATATATATATATATATATATATATATACTACATGTAAAGTCTGTGGCATAAGGAGACTAAGCGGAAATAATCTAAGGAGTGGGAATACTTTAGGGAGACAGTTTACACCCTTAATTGCCTTAATTTTGTCTGAACATTCACACTTTAACAGCTATATCACATAAAATGTAAACTACCTGATCAGATTCACATTCCCGTGTGCAGGTGCTCATGGCATCCACCCACAGGTTGGGGTTCATCTCATTAGGGCAGATGCCTGCATGCGGATGGGTGACCTGGGGGAGAACCGCGTCGCTGAGATCCATCCGCGCACACGCGCACGCCAGGAAGCAGATCCACCGTGGAAACAGCATCCTCCGCATCCCTGAGTGCTGAAGAGACGGAGATGCGAGTCTGTGGTCCAGCTCCAAATTTCCACTTTTTCAATGGCAATTTTGGCGGAAAAAAGTATATTAAGCGAACCTTGTTTGCTTGAGCTGATGAATAAAATTGCAGTGATGACTTTCTGGTTGCTCTCCCTAATCACCACCAGCAACACTCGCCAAGTAACTCGCAACAGGACAATTAGGAGTTACTCTTCCGATGTTGGGGAAAGCTGTTTTAATAAGTAGGAGCTCCACTTTTGGGTGGGCTGGAGGGGGGGACCTGCCTGTTAAAGGGATTGTCGGTAACCCCGTTTAACCCTTTGAGGTCTCCAGAGCGCGCTGCGCGCCAAGACGCACCAAATAGAAAGGAAACGTGTTGCTTTGAGGCTGTTCATTTAACGACTAATTGGATTTGAACCATATGTTCTGTTTATCCACTGTGTTAATATGGTAATTAAAAAATTAGAAAGTCTGTTTTCAAACAGAAGTGACATGTGCGTGTTTGTTCTGTGGTAAGCTCCCTTTGTTGTGAGGATTAAAGTAAATACCGTTAACTGCGAACATATAATTCCCAGATTTAGATTTAGTCATTTTGATTAAACCATGTTGTTCAGGATTAAACTAAATTAGTCCAGAATATCTGAAATAATGATAAACAATGTAAAATTGTGCTAACTATGAAAAAAAAAATTGTATTAGTTCAGAAACATTTGGCTCCAAATTTGTAGGTTTAAAAAGTAATTATAATTATCTTAGTAATCAATAGAAACATCTTTATGGGAATTGTAGCTGTTTTCTTGTTAACCTTTTTCCTTTTCACAATTCCAATTCATAATTTATCATTGTTAATGAACTACATTAAAGGAAGGAAGTTCTTATTACCATAATCCCTTAAATTCCTCTAAAGGTTTCCTAGCAGAGATAATCAGGACTCTGTTTTAGCCAAAACATTTTTATCATATCAACTTATAAGATTGATGTTTATGGAGTTAAATATCAACTCACACTTAAGTCCAGAGTAGTGATTTGAACATTTAACAGACCATCTTAATTTGGTGCATGACTGTAAATTATATATATATATATATATATATATAAACATGATTTCCAATTAGTTTTACCCATGAAAATTTAAATGCATTGTATCCTGATAGCCTGATTATTCTATTCTTTGTTTGGTTGTGACTCCATCCTGGAGAGAAAGTTGATGGCTGCCATCAACACCTTTGTTTATAGATGTTCGAGATTGGGCCTGTCTTTCAGTGTAGTCCTGTTTCTCTGAATGTGACTGGCTGGATGTGCTCTCTTCATCCTTTGACATGGGAGCTGGCTTGGAGCTTGTCTGCTTAGCTGTGTGTTTCCTGGACTGGGCTGCCTGTGGAGCTGGTTTGCAGTTGCTTTTTGTATCTCTGCTTCTTTCTGTATCTCTGCTTCTGTCTCCTTGAACCCCAGTCGGCCTCGGCAGATGGCCGCCACACTGAGTCTGGTTCTGCTGGAGGTTTCTTCCTGTTAAAGGAAGGTTTTCCTCTCCGCTGTCACTACAAGCATAGTGTGAGGGATTGCCTTCGAGTCAATGAGTCGATGCAATCAGCTGGTTTTCCTTAGATAGAAAACTTTGAATCAATTTGACTGGAGGATTTGGTGAACTGTAAAGTGCCTTGAGATGACATGTTGTGAATTGGTGCTTTAGAAATAAACTGAATTAAATTGACAACTGAATTATTCTTTTTTAAGATAACTGTCAATCCTTCGTTTGTGGATCAGACTATTTTTTCCAATGTTTTTTTGCCTCTGGTGTAATGATTTTCACATGTATCCTCTTATTTTCGGTCATAATTATTATGATGTGTAACCACAGCAATCATAGCAAGTTGGTATTTTACATCCAGAAGCAGATCATCAAAATGAGTAGTCCTCCTAATTGTCAATCATTCAGTTGATATGTTTACGTAAGGCCGTCCTAAGTGCTCGTCCCCATTGTCACTTACCGGTGACATAGTGTCTGACATAGTGGAAAAATCGCAAATCTTCTTTTGGAAAGTAAGCTTTTATGAGTGATGCAAACAGCCGCTTTTAAACAGAGCTTGCATGAGGAAATTCTTGAATTCAATGGAGAGATTGTCCTCTGCTTGAAGCGGGCACCGCCCCCAGAGTGCTGGGTGAAGAGTGGAGCTGATGCCAGCCGACGGTAAGGGGCAACAGAGTCCTGAAGGGAATTTCGTAAGACGCAGAAGTAGCAGAACCAAGTTCACAGACCAGAAGATCAGAGAGCCGATCCAATCCAATCCACTTTATTTATATAGCACGATTTCAATAAACCAAAGGTTTCCAAAGTGCTGCAAAAAAAAAGATAAAATAACTAAAATAAATAAAAATGAATAAAAGTAAATAAAATAAAATAAAAGCACGGCCGGCACATAAAAATACGAAAGTGTATACATAAAATCAACATGTGTATACATAAAATCAACTGATGAGGTACAGAAGGGGAATCAAAGCCAAGGTAAGAAGAACTGTCCCAGTTTGGTGAGCCAGTAGAATCCAGGAATCAGTCCAGAACAGAGCAGATTAAAGAGCAGACAGGGGCAAAGCTAAACTCAGGATCCACAGGACGGAAACAGGTCACAATCAGATAATCAGAACAACCAAAAGAAGGCTAGAGTTATTCTCACCAAACAGCTTCAATAATCTGGCACTGATAGCTGGAAAACACGCAACATATATAGGAACGGGAAACAGGTGGATAAGATAAGCAGTAATGAGAAACCGGGCAGAGTTAAACAGGTGAGTGGAATGAGCAATCAAGCCAGCCACCAGTGCCAGGATCATGACAGTTAGCAGAACACCCAGGCTGCAAAACTTAAAGCAGCCCAGATTTTGAACTATTGGCATTTGGTTTTCATCCATATCTCTATTGTCAAAAAACAGGCCGCTATAGAAGAGTCTTTCTGTCTACAGGTTTTAACATCTAGAAACTCTTTACATTTCCTTTCCCTTAGGGATTAATAAAGTATTTTTCAATCGAATTTGATTTAACATTATTGTTTTTAATCCCGCTTTACTCTGACACTCAATACAAAACTCACAACAACCAAATGCACATCTTATCTGTCAATGATTTAATCTGAGCATGTACACTGTACTATTGTTTAGGCCCAACAAGCAGAGCGTTAATGAAAAATCCAACCATGAAGTCATCGTAATTCCACTAGGGCTGCAGAAATCTACAGCTTTGGTGCAAAAATCTTGACACAACTTTTTATACAGCTAGGCTTGCACTCTAGAAATCTGGCCTTTATGAAAGAGCGGACTTCCTAAATGAAGCCCTAAGAAGTTTTGTTGAAAGTTTGTCTGACAAGCACATTAAATATAGTAACAGACATCTTGGTCAGATGACAACAAAGTTTAATAGTTTATTGCACGGACAAAAATGATTTACATGTGAAAAATTGCAAATAAGATATAAATAATAAGTTATGGATTTATTGAAATGTATTCTATTTTATTTATGTCTAAAATACAAATTGAAAATTAATATGTAAATAATATTTGCTTCCATAATATTGTGCAGTATAAAGTTGGTAAAGATATATATTTTAGGGTTCCATGAGTCCAGCAGCGAGCTTAGGCAGACCTGACCAGACCGAAAGAGGCAGGCACAGCAGTTGAAAGGCAGAGACAAGACATGAGAGCAGGAGAAACTGTGGAACTTTAAACTGGTGGCCTCCACTGAGCCGAAACATGAAGCAAGGACTACGGACTTTAAACTAGCCCCCTCCACCATGCAAGCCAAAACACGAACTGGGCACGCGCAGCGGGCAAGAGCCAGGGCATGATCAGGGGACAACAAGAAAGAAACTAACAACCCTCTTACCACTGGCCTAACAAGAACAAAAACCTAGAACCAAGGCATAAGTCGAACTCAAAAACATTAACTCAAACATACAATGATCTGGCCCCAATAGCTGAGCTGAACTGTATATAAAGCAGAAGGAACAGGTGGATAAGATGAATGATAATTAGTGAGCAGGGAGGGTTCGGTAGGTGAGTGAGGAGAATAATTACATCAGCTATCAGGTAAGATTGTCACAGGTGACTGGTTTAATTATTCATTTCATTCACCTGTCTAACTCTGCCCAGTTTCTTATCACTGCACTTCTGATCCACTTGCTGCTGCCTCAATTTAAGGTCAAATCATTAGAGCCAGATTATTCTTGTTCTCTCTAGCTAGTTGTGAGTGTTTTTAAAGTCCCTTGGTGTTTCTGATTGCCAGATCCTGACCTGTTCTGCCTCTCAACCACTGAGCCTGCCTGTTCCTGTTCTGATCTGTTTGTCTGACCTAGCTTTGGACTCCTGGACCTGTGAGCCTGTCTGTTACTGTTCTGATCTGTTTGCCTGACCTAGCTTTGGACTCCTGGACCTGTGAGCCTGCCTCTTCCCGTTCTGATCTGTTTGCCTGACCTGGCTGTTTTCCTGGGCTGCAACATCTGGGAAACTCAGGGTGATACCTGCCGGCAGCCGACCGGCTGGATCCTATCCTCTTCTCTGGTTATGGACTCCTTAATATCCGACCAACAAATGCAGCCTTTTCCACCACAGGTCCCACGTTCCCTTCGTAGACTTAGGTACTGCTTCTGAAGGTCCTCTACAAAGAAATTAGCTCATAGAACAGTAGTGATAAACTTGGCATTCATTTTTTTGCCTGCTTTATGCGTCAACTGTCACAGTTGCTAGGCATCAGAGCAACTGTGAGAGCAACAGGACCCAGTCGAAGTAGACCACATCCCGCCGATGATGCAGCAGCTGGATTCGAACACACCTAGAATTTTCCTGACATTGATATACGATTTCATTTCTTCAGGCACAGATCGCAGTCAGTGTGAACCTGGAGTTAACATCCTTCAATCAACATTTATATGATTGGCAGGTAACAGCAACTCCAGTGGAGCCCACCATGGTAAAAATGTAGAACCAAGAGCCAGACAATCATTAATAGCTCATTCTCCAACACAGAAGACAGCTAAATTTTCTGGGAATATCCATCAAGATCTATGAAAGCCGACAGAGGCTTCTTCTTCTTATGAAGATTTCCTTCTGACTAGGTGTATCCTGGCACTTTTCTGCCTCTCTAGGTGAAATTCAAAGTTACCATCTAAGGCGTTTCCAGTGTAGATAATGTTTGCGAAGGAGGGGCCAGCCGTTGGACATATCTTCCACCACAGAGTCCTCTTTCCGGCCTTTAATAAAGAACATATCTAGTCTTAAAGTGAAACTGAACCATGAAATAAGTTTTTGCAGATAATTTTAGCCTTAATGATAGTATGTTTAACTTACTGTGCAAATTATTTCCATGTAAAAGTGTTTAAATCTGTAATATTTGACCTCATACCAACTTAGTGCTTGCCTCTGTATTCTAGAGGGTGGTAACTGCAGTTAAATGTTCCTATTCATTAGAATAGTACCTCTACATAGCTTGGTACAGTACATATCTAAGTCACACCGTTGCATTCGCATATAATGGTGCATTCGCTCCATTTTGGAACTTAGAAGTAAAGGCATTCCAGTTTTCCAAATTTCTATTCTTATTTGCAAATGGTAAATGTTTAATGTACTTGTATAGTGCTTTATCAAGTCCAAAGGCCCCAAAGCAGTTTACAATACAGTAGCCCCAGTTTCTTGGACTTAGACAACTTTTATTGTAATTTTGTATACACAGAGTTTATACAAAATGAAATTCTGTTTATCCCACAATGTAAACAGTGTGGGATAAAAAAAAAACATGGTGCAAAAAATGCATTGATATGGAAGTTCGGAGCATTAACACATATAGTGCAAATATGCAGTATATTTTTGTTTTGGTTTTATCAGAGCTTTTTTTTTTTTAACAGTTCAGCTGTCTGATGGCGGCGGGGAAGCAACTGTTGCAGAATCTGCTGGACCTGCATTGAATGCTAGAGAATCCTAAGGAAGCTGCAAAGCTGCAACCTGCACTAGGTCCCATGACGGGTGAAGTGTGTTGCCCTAGGACACAACAATAGAGACCAATGTAACGAGACTCAAACCCACTGGTTATGGGATGGACCCTGCCTCCTAAGCCACTGTTGCCAATGTTACAACCATAATGACAAAAAACACAATTGAACCTGATATTTCACCCTGTGAGTACAAATGGAATGCACCATAAAACCATCAAAGAAACATACCCCTTCCCCATCTAGTAAGGAGTAAGAACTGCAAGCATTGAACGCATTTATTGATGACATTTTTATGTATTAATTTTTACCTTTAGGTACCTATTATCTTATTATTTAGCCATATCAAATCAATCATATCAATTTACTCTATACTGAACACACCCCGGCTCAATGCACTTTTAGTTTTGTTTTTTTTCAAAATTTGTCCAGGGATGAGATTTTAGATAAATACCAACAATGAATTGATCCACTGACATGACGAGACAATCACTGTAGGACTGAATATGTATATACCGTTTTAAACATGACATTGATCTGTTGTGCTATGAATTGTGTAATATCTTTTTATCTTCTTGATTAGGCATTATATTATATATTTGTTGTTTTAATCTGGTATTGCTAGATCATGTGTGAAATGAACTAATTAAAACATGTATTATGGGTCAGAAGGTCTGGAACTCTGACCTGCTGACCTTCTGCACCACATTAAATAGACATAAGGCAAGGCAAGTTTATATAGCATATTTCAGTAGAAAGATTATCTAAAGTGGTACACATGAGGAAAAAAGAAAGCAAATTGCAATGTCGGTAGGTAACACGACTAATTAAATACCTAAAAATAAATATTTATTGCAATGATCGTATTGTATAATTTCCAATGTTATGCTGATTATAATCAGCTATATTTGTCTATAAATCCAGATGAAACTAACCCATAACACAGATTACATTCATGTCTTGAAGATATAAAAATGTTGATGACTCTTAACTTTGTGCTTTCAGATATAACAGAAGTTATAGTCTTTGGAAGAGAGTCTTTTAAAAAGAAGCTGATTAGTCTCTCACTTCATTTGGATGGGATTAAATTGATCTCAGAGAATAAAGTAAAAAATCCTGGTATAGTTTTTTATCAGGACCTTTCCTTTAAATCCCATATCAAAGAGGTTTCTAGTATTTTCTTCTTTCATCTGTGGAATTAGAAATAGCCTGTCCAGGGGTGATGCTGAGAAACTAGTCCATGCATTTGCTACTTCAAGGCTGGACTATTGTAATTCTTTACTATCAAGAAGTCCACAAACTGTAGTTAAAAGTCTTCAGCTGATCAAAAATGCTGCAGCCAGAGTTCTGATGAAAATTAAGAAGAGAGATCATATCTCTCCTATCCTAGCTTCTCTTCATTGGCTTCCTGATAAATCTAGAATACAATTTAAAATCCTCCTTCTCACATATAAAGCCTTAAATGGCCAAGCTCCATCTTATATCAGAGATCTGATTGTTCCTTATGTTCCTAACAGAGCACTTCGCTCTCAATCTGCACATTTACTTGTGGTTCCTAGAATTTGTAAAAAATAGAATGGTAGAATCAGATCTTTTAGTTATCAGGCTCCTCTCCGGTGGAACCAAATACCAGTTTTAGTCCGTGAGGCAGACACCCTGTCTATTTTTAAGAGTAGGCTTAGAACTATCTTTTTTGATAAAGCTTATAGTTAGAGTGGCTCAGATTATCCTGAGCTATCTCTATAGTAATGCTGCTATAGGCGTAGACTGCTGGAGGACATAGGGACCCCAATTTCATAATTCTGCTTCATTCTATTTCTATTCTTCCTGTTAAAAGGGAGTTTTTCCTCTCCACTGTCGCTACAAGCATGCTTAGTGTGAGGGATTGTATCTGAGTTAATGCAATCAGCTTGTTTTCCTTAGATAGAAAACTTTGAATCAATTTGACTGCATGATCTGGTTGAATTGAAAAGTACTTTGAGAAGACACGTGTTGTAAATTGGCGCTATATAAATAAACTAAATTGTTGAAAAACATAAATAATATGATAAAAATTAAAGGACAGTTTTACTTACAATTTAAATTCTTTGTACATAGTACAGTAAAAGTGACTAAACAAATAACTTGGAGTTTCATAGCTAAGATTTATAGCTCATAAGACATTTAGATGTTGGTTGTTAAGCTAAATCTGGTTGCTCCGTCATAGTCATTATTTAGTCCAGAAATACTTTTCAAAAATTGGGCTTTGTTTGGTCACCTTATTTTGTCTGACTTTAGTCCAAAAAAAATACATTGAGAAGACGTTGAAAACTGGGTTTTCAAAAATGATCTAAAAATGATGGCTTTTCAACCAAATGTATCCGCTGTTTGAATGTAAATCATGTTCTCTTTTCAATACCAATGTTTGCTCGGTGAGATCAATCATTTATAGAATGCCAGAAGCATATTCTCTGAGAAACAGGCAGCAAGTGGAAGCACTTCAGAATTGGGCTGATGTGCTACAAATTCTTAGTTTTGGTTAAAAATCACAACACCCTGAACATGTCTGTCAGAGCAGAACTTACCTTGGTCCTAAAGTTAAAGTAAGTTACATTTTTAAATCTGAAATACTGAGAAAAATATAAGACAAATCCAATTTGTGCTTGTTTGTGATATTAGCTTCAGATCAAGACTCAAAAACAAAAATGAATGAGGAGTTGAGACGTGAGCCGGCAGAGGTGAGATGAGGACACTACAACTTGGAAGAAAAAAAAAATTTACTTTGAAGGGCAGGAGACATTCCCCTCAGCAGGCGTGTGTGTTGGCGCGTTTAATGAATGAAGCTGTTATTATAATTTGGGCTGCTCATTCCTTTCCTGTGTAAACCGATTTGAATGGTTTCCCCCACAGTTCAGCTGAGGACAGAGGAGCTATTAGTGTGCCTTTTGGTGCAATAACTGTGGACTCACGCTGCGTCAGAGCGTATGTGGTGGGGTTTGTTTGTTCTCGATGCACATGCTGATTTTTTCTTAATATGTGCATGTCTATGTTGCAGACTCCTGTGTGTGTGTGTGCCCGCAACAACCAAGGCTTTGTTTATCTGGGACTTGAACTGGCAAAGCTGCAAGTCTCAAATCTGTAAGGGGGATTATAATTGTTGTGTTTTCTTCTCTAATCGCAAACAACTGCTCATATATTGCAGGCATGATTACCTGTGTCAGCCTATGTACAATGTTGGTCACCGTGACTGTGTTATGGACAGTAAGTGGTGACCCTAATTTAGTGCCTAAAACCAGGATATTTAGTTTTAGCTTGAAGAAATTAAAAATATATCAAGTCAAAATTTCAACACAGCAGCTGAATAGAGCACAGCAGCGCTTGACGGCGCTCTAAGGCATCTGCCAAGAGCAGCTTGTCTCAACAATTTCACAAACCATGCCACTTAAAAGAATAAAAGCCGATAGAAACAAAGAGCTCTGCTTGAATGGAAACTGAGACCATTCCTAGGCAATCTCCAGCATCTAGAGGGGAAGCACAGCCCTCTGCAGGTGAAAATGAGGAGAGCACTCTAGATGCTTACCTGCCAAATGCTGAATCATCCCCAGCCGGCTCCTCCCGGCCCCCTCCAGCTTCCACACCTTCTCCAGCATAGTCTGTCGCTGCTAAACCTGCTGATGGCACCACTGCTGCTTCAACCACGTCAGCCTCTTCAACCCAAAGGGCTACCACCCTCACAGCATCATCATCATCGTCCTCTTCCTCCTCTAAACCAGCAGAAGCGAGTGCTTCAGGAGGCAGTAGTAGCAGCTCAACAACAACTGCTGTTTACCTTATCAAGGCTGCACTTTAAAAAATTAAATTGGCTAGAGAGCTGTACTAAGCAAAATTTATTTTTGTTTACACTTGTGTATACCATCCATCCATTACGTATCTAACACACTTATCCCAAGTGGGGGTAGCAAGGAATGCTGGTCAATGGGCGAGAGGCGGGGTACACCCTGGACAGGTCGCCAGTCCATCGCAGGGCACTTGTGTATACAAAATGACTAAATCTAAGTCTAAGAAATACCTTACTATGCATTTTATGTTCTTTTTTTTTTTTTATTTCCACTAGTTTCTCAATTTGTTTTACCTTTTGGCAACACTATATTTCTTTTTACCAGAGGTAGCGTGTTTTGTGTAAGTTTACCAGAAGATTATGAATACATTAAATAATTAGAACTGGATGTTATAGTTAAGTCATTCCAAACTGAGGGTAAAACAAATTATTAGTTGAATTACTATAACTGTACTTTGCTTACTTTCTGTTTACTTAGAACTTTACATAAGGGTTGGACTCCTAGACTGGGTGTTTTAAATACTGTTGCTTTTACCAATTTAGTTATTTTGACTATGGCTATCAGCAAAGTTATTAATCACCAACCAAATAAATGTGTCTAGTGGAATAAATGTGTTACTGAAAGAAGAGTGAATCGAGCCTGAGTGATAAATCTTTCACAGTGTAAAATTAACACAAAAGACCACGAGTTAAAATACAATGGTACCTTTATTAACTAGTCATCACACAGTATCATATCTAATAACTATGCAAGCACTAAACACTACTGAAACTAAGCACAAGTTAATAAAGCAAATAAAAAGGGAAAAGGGGTTTAAAAGTCTGCTCAAGAGTCTGAGGAAATAAAACGTTTAAAGGCTAAATGCATTTAAAGTGTCATTTAGAGTAGCAGGAGATGAAGGTGAATAAACCCTGATGCAGAGATGTTAAATGCAGTCAAAGTTTTATTCGGTTTTGTGGTGAGAAATACACAAAGGCTCAGAAATGCCAGTTCTTTAAAAAACTCCTCAGAAGGGGTGTGACTTCAGAGAGAAGTACCTCCTGTTACATCACCGACAATTGATCTCAACTCGGGTACAAGCTTGTCAATTATAGTAGCAAATTGTGAGTTACATAATTTTTTTTATCAGGAGACGTGAGGAGCTCCTAAAACACTAAATCTGCTCTAGTCATGGTGGAACCAACAGAAAATTACTTGAACACAGTTACACTCACCATTGTTTATGGTCGTTATTACATTAGATTGAGCTATATTTAAATGGCAAGTATTTCTTGAATTGTTAAGCCATGATTAATGCTTGTATTGTCGTCTGCCGCTAATCCAGGACCGGGGACAGAGATTGTCAGACTCCCCTCTGCCCAGACATCTCTTCCAGCGTTGCTGGGGCGACCCCGGGGTGCTCCTAGGCCAGTCTAGAGACAGTCTCTCCAGCATGGCACATTTTTAACACCTCTCTGGACCAATCCATAGTGCCAGCATGCTTTATGTCTGCCACCTCTTTTACCGACTACCGGCCTGTCGCACTGACTCCTATCATAATGAAGTTCTTCGAAAGGATGATTAGGTTAAAGAACACATCATCTCAAGTCTTCCTCCAACATTCAACCTGTCCCAGTTTGCCTACCAATGGAACTGCTGTACTGAGGACGCCATCCCCACTGCTCTTCACCTGAGCCTAGCACACCTGGTGGAGAAGAACACCCGCATGTGGATGCTGTTCCTGGACTTCAGCTCAGCTTTCAACACCCTCATCCCACAGCATCTGATAGGCAAACTAGAACATCTGGGCTTCAACACACACCTCTGCAATTGGCTGCTAGACTTCTTTACCAACAGACCTCAGTGAGTCCGGGTCAGACAGAACACCTCTGATGTCATCATCCTAAGCACATGCTCCCCTCAGGGCTGCATCCTGAGCCCCCTGATGACACATGACTGCGTCCCTAGATTCACCACCAATCACATTGTGATGTTTGCAGACGACACCACGGTGGTGGGCTTTATCAGAGACGACAATTACCAGGACCACAGGGAGGAGGTGGAGCAGCTGTTGGGCCAGAGATCATCATCGACTTCAGGAAGAACGGCCCAACCACGCTGTACTGCTCAACAGCTCAGCTGTAGAGGTGGTCAACAACACCAAATTCCTGTGGGTGCACTTCACAGACACCCTCACCTGGACTGTAAACACCTCCTCACTGGTCAAAAGGCCCCAGAAGCACATGAACTTGCTGCAGAGGATGAGGAGAGCCCACCTGCCCCAACCCATCCTTAACTTCTACAGAAGCGCCATAAAGAGCGTTCTGACCAGCTGTCTCACTAGCTACGTTTACATGCGCAAAATTTCCCCGATCCGATCCAAACCTTGGTTGATCGGAAATTCAAAATCTCCGTTTACATGGACACTAAATGAAATGATCCGATCATGACGTGTGTATACATGTACCAAGCGTTGGATCAGATTAAATCTTTTAAGCATGCGCAGAACTTCCTGCCAAACTTGGCAGTTCTGTCTGCGTCTGGTTTTTGGGAGGCCTGACAAACGATGCGCTCGGAGCGAGCGGAAAGAAAAAAGGAGAGAGCAGGAAAAAAGCGCTTGGCAGCGAAATGTCCGAGAGAAAATGTAGAGAATGAGCGATTGAACCGGCGTGGGAGAGCGAGTGGGCTGTGGAGAGAGAAAAGAGGAAGAGGAGGAGGATAAATTCCTGCTTCCTGCAGCTTTAAATGAACTTGAGTGTATAAGTCGGCGTTCCTAGACTCCTCCCGCCATGTTGTTCACAGCGAGAGCGACCGGTGGTTTCCTGTTGTTGACAAGGCAGAAAAACGTCACGCTGACGTCGCACACATGCGCAGTGAAGATTATTTCACTCTTTAGATCCGAATGGGTGTTTACATGGACGCCAATCAGAAGGCGATCGGCAAAAACCACCTCTCTCTTTCGGAATTAAATTTATTTCCGATCTGACCGAATCGGATTAGAATCTTCAGTCTGACATGTTTACATGAAACATTTTTGATCTGATCAGGCCTTCAATCCGATTGTGTCCATGTAAACGTAGCTACTGTGTGGTGTGGAGGCTGCAGCGTCTCAGACTGGAAGAAAGTGAGAAGAGTGGTGAGAACAGCAGAGAGGATCATCTGGGCTCCTCTTCCCTCCATAAAAGACATTTCATCCCAGTGCTGAGTGTCCCGAGCCCGTAACATCATCAATGACCCCTCACACCCCCACCATGGACTGTTCTCCCTCCTGCCCTCTGCATTTGATGCAGGATAAGCAGATTCAACAACAGTTTCATCCCCACCGCCATCAGACAGCTGAACTGTTGAAAAAAACTTTAAGTCATGTCACAAACTCTGTACCAAACTGAGAACACCAAACCAAAAAAATACTGCATATCTGCACCATCTATATTAATGCTCTGAACTTCCATATCAAAGCATTTTTTGCACCATGTTTTTTCTCCACGCTGTTTACATTTGATCACTGCTGCACTTCATGGAATGGAAATGTTAATTTACTGTCTGAAAAGCTGTATTAAACAAAATTTAGTTTTTTAAACACATTGTGTATACAAAATGACATTAAAAGTTGTCTAAGTATGTTGTGGGTTGTCTCCTGGGCTTCCTTTCGGTGGGACATGCCTGGAACACGTCAGATGAGAGGTGTCCAGGTGGCACCCGAAGATGATGTGCTAGCCACCTCAACTAACTCCTCTGGATGTGGAGAAGCAACTTTACTCCCTGTAAGGGACTATCCAGCCACCCTGCTGAGAAAGCTTATTTAAGCCCCTTTCATCTGGGTACTGAAACCAATTGACTCACTGTATGGTTTGAGGCAAACTTGTTGTTTACTCTGCAAACCCTCACACCTTCAAGTTCTACCATATTTGTGTAGTCTTTTAGCTGCTAATCAGCTGAGTCATCAAGTCCTTAAACTTTGAAATAAGACCTACCTTATTCTGCAAGAGTAGTTTTAGTATTTCACATATTGGTTAAAAATTCCAATGAACAGCCAGACTGTAGCACAGAATCAACAGTCTAACCCCCAAAGATCAGAGAGAACAGAGATAATGGAACAGCCTGTAATGCTGAGGGGATATAGAGCATGCAGCTACATTCTAAGATGATTTCAAAAAAAGTATTATATTATCTGAGCCAAACAGGCACTACAGCTGATCTGATGGACCTAAAGTTCCTTCATTTGAATCAACATTTTCTTTTAATTCTAAGATGTTTAAAGCTGCAAATTTTTGCATCTCAGACGTTTTGCAGAGCTTTACTTAGATACTATTACTCTGAAAATTCACTCAGTTCCTTTCATTATTTCCCCTTACTTATTACATAACTGAGATAGCCATTCGGTCACTAAATAGTTCTAATATAATTTGAGTAACCAGTATTAGCCTTCTGATATAGTAGTCTCATTGCTGTAAAATCATGCAAAGCGTAATGTAGTGGATACCTATACCGATAAACTCAAAACCATGAAGTCTTTAATAAAACCTAAGGTTTTTTTTTTTTTATGCACAAGATTATTTCATCTTTTTGTTAGTATCCACTTTCATGCACCAGATTTAAAAACTACAGAAATTTGATTAAACTCCTTCGGAACCTCGAATAGAATGGATGGAGGACAGATTAGAGGTTCAAAACATGCTGGTGGTTTTTTAGACCACAGAAGTATGTAAAATTATTGAAAGACAAAAGATTAAAGTCACATTATTGGCTGTATTGTAAAAGAACAGGTAAACTAGCCTTGTGTGGTCAACAGGTTTCTCAAAATTATGGTGCACCCGAGTTAAGAACTTCAGATGCTCCTCAGCATACTCTACTCTAAAGTACGCCCCCCCCATTATTGGTTTATTCATTAGCCAAAGGAAACAACAATTTCTAAAGCTACATTAAATACTCTACATTTTTATTTAGTAATTACCATCTCAAAGTAAGAGACATGTTCATATAACATTAATTTTATTAGAAGTTACCATTGCTATTAAAAGGAATTAATTGTTTTCATTTATCATACATGCTCAAAAATCATACATGCTTTATCATACATATATCATATCATATCATATCATATCATACATATTCTAAACATGGGAAACTGTGCCTTTGCTAGGATAGCTCTAGTCCCTTGCCAGCAGTTACTATTGCCTTCCTAGCGACCATAGATGCGCATGCCAACGTTTATGTAGCTCATATGTAGCTCCGGCTCCACTAGCGGTGTACATGTTTATTGGCAGCTACTGTACAGTATGAAATGTATCAGCGAAAGTACTGTTGCCCACAAGCACAGTCCAACTGGTACTGGGAATAGTCTTGCTGACTGGATCCAAAGTCCGGTTGCCAATGAGATCAGTCCCCTTGACAACAGCATTTACGGTTGTGTTTGTGGGCAAGAGGTTATATTTGTCAAACACAGTTGAGTTCATGCCAGTAATAACTTTCTTGCCATCAGCCTCTGTTAGGAGAGAAGTGTTGTCACTGCCCTTAGTCTCACTGCAGTTCATCACAGTCCTGTTTAAAGAAGTCACATCATCACTCACCACTTTAAAATTTGTGAAGTTGGCACTGGCTATAGTCTTGTCAGCAGCAACTGTCGTCCTATTAGTAGAATTGGTAGCGCTTAAAGTCACGTTGGCAGTCTCGTTTATGGCCATTACAACTAGGCTGGCAGCGTTTTCACTGGGTTCCGTCTGACTCTCCACAAATAGGGTTTGGTTGGTGTCAGAAGCAGTCTTATCCTCATCAACCACAGTCAAAGTGACACTATTGGTGCTGACTGAAGTCTTGTTGCCGTTAGCTCCAGTGCTATTGGCAGCAGATGTTACAGCCACTTCGCTTGCAACCATAGTTTTGTTAGAACTAGCCACAGCCTGGTAGGTAGCATCTGCAACCACCGCAGTACCAGTAGTGCTTTCTAGGGTTGGGTTGCTTACAACTACAGTGAGGGGACCAGCCATAGAGGGTTTTTTCGTAACTATAGTCTCTATCGCACCAGCCACAGTCTCATTGCCACCAGTCATGTTGCCAGAATCTACCATCCTATTGGGGGCATGCAACGTGCTGTTGGCAACACTGGCCACCGTCTCATTGCTGTCAGCCACAATCTTACTACCAGTGATCAAATTTTTGGCATCAATTGCATTGAAAACAGTCCCTTTTCCACCAGTTATATTTTTGCTGCCAGCAACCACTAGTTCATTATTTATGGCAACAGTCATATTTGTGGCAACAAAAGTACCGTTACCAGCAATGGGGTCGGTTACAGTCCCATTAAACCTGGCCACTGTCTGGTTGCTCACAAACACGGTTGTATTTATGCTCGTCTGGCTGTCTGCAACAACAGTCCTGTTTAAACCAGTCACATGGTTGTTGCCACCAACTACAGTCTCATTAGTGGCAACGGTTATATTCATGGACGCTGCAGTCTCATGTCCTTTGTCCTCCAGTGCTCTTGCCCTGTCCAGCTCCTCAAATCTCACATGTACAAGTGTAGGATGATTGGCAAACTCTTCCGTCTCTATTAGTACTGTTAAAAAATAAATAAAAATCAGAAAGGTTTACCTGCATGTAGTTTATTTTTAATGTTACTCTCTGTCATGGTCTTGGTTCTGCTGTTCTTTTCTTTGCTCCTTGTTTTCTAGATTTATTGGCCTAATTTCAGTTTTGTATTTCTAGATTTATATTCTCATGTTTTTCTGTTGTCCTCTTTTGCCCTCTTGTGTGTGTATGTTCCTTTCCCCTTGGCTCCCTCGTTGTCTCCTCTCACACCTGTTCCTTGTCTGCTCTCGCCTTTTGTTTTACTCTGGAGTTGAAATGGCAAAGTTATTTAGGGAAA
>NW_015151610.1:151806-167723 GCF_000732505.1 Cyprinodon variegatus
CTATGTTCCTCGTCTCTTCCTGACTCCTCGTGTTTGGGTTTCCCCAGATGTCTCCTCTGTTCTGGTTTCCCTTTTTATTATTAGTTGCATTTTTGGATCCCTGCCTTTGTTTACTGTTTTGCCCCATTAAAACTCCCAAGAGATCTCCTCAGCCTCTGCCTCTGCATTTGGCTCCTCCAAACCACAACTAAAACCTGACACTCTCGGCCACCAAAGTAGACACTTACCTGCTTTCACTTGGTTTTCAGACATAGAATCCACTGATTTGAGGAGCCCAAGGGTCTTTATGGAAATGAGGCTTGGAGAAGACACTATAAAAAAAAAAAAAGGCATGAAGATATTGACGAAACAAAGTCTAAACAAATAGTTAAAAGCAATAAAACTACCTCTCAGTCTTCCTTCAAGTTCCCCATTATCTTCTTTTATTCCTCCAAAGACAGACATGTTCAAGCCTGTAGATGAAATTGAATTAAGTCAGTTAAGTTTATGTTTAGTTGCACCAATTATTGTATTTAGGTTATTTTTCTTTGATTTAGGTTTTCAGTCCAAGAACCAGAACAATACTTATCATGCACTCATGGTTTAATATCATAGTTTCAGTTGGTTGGAATATTAAAAAGTGATCTCAAACCTTTGGTAGGCCAACACATCAGTACCCAGATCAGCAGAGCCCAAACAGTTCCCATTATGGCAGCCAGCAGTTCAAAGCTCCAACCTTTGATTGAAGGGGAAAAAAATCCCCCAAAAGCTTCCCATGGTTTAGGCTCAGCTGCTGATAATCAGTGGGCTAATTGCTTCTGTTTTCATTCAGCGCAGCACAACCCCTTCCAGTGGTGAGCTAAAGATCCAGCTTATTAGATTATTGTACAACACAAATTTGAAATTGTGATATCCAAAACAAAGAAAAAATAATTGAAAAAGAGATTTGAAACAAAAGCCTAACAGATATTTCAGGCAACTGTGGTGACATCAAAGGCTGAACTTTAATTGAGATGGTATGAGTATGGGATGGTGAATTGATATTATTTTTAATAAGAAATATGAAGAACAAGAAAAATAGAAATTTGTAACATCAGTATCTTTTTATCCCAATAAAGTATGTTTATATCAATTGTATTTGTATGGCATGCTAAAAAAAATAGTTTATACCAAGACAATAGACAATAAAAAAAACAAAAAAAACAGTTAAATATATCATAAAGGTAAACCCAAACCCGAATTCATCCATATAGAGCCGTAAAAAATAAACTCTATACATAATAAAAAATACACTTAATTTCATATCATTTTTTGTGACATGACATAAAGCCAATCATTACATTAGATAATGCATATCTTTTCGGAAATTAAACAGAAAAAAAACTACGGAAGAGGATTATGGCCACTGAAAAAAAAAAAGTTAACTGATTTTTTTATTTTATTTCAGTATAGTATGGGAAGAAAGTCATAATTCTGACTTTAATCTCAGAATTCTGACTTTTTTATTGTCAGAATTCACGCAGAATTCTGAGAAAAAAGTCAGAATTCTGAGAAAAAAAGCCAGAATTCTGAGATTAAAGTCAGAATTCTGACTTTTTTCCCATGTTAAACTGAAATAAAATTTAAAAATCAGTTAACTTTTTTTTTTTTTTTTTTTAGTGGCCCTAATCCTCTTCAGTAAAAAACAGCTACAATATCTACTGTGTTTTTTCACATGATTAAAATAATGAAAGTTACTAAAGTTTGGTGGAGAAAACAGAAAACTGACTTAAGTAAGAGAGGTGATACACTCACAAAAATATTACTTAGGTAAAAGTACAAATTAAAGTTTAGTAAAACTTCATCCATCCATCCATCTTCTCTTTCATCCTTCCCAGGGTCACAGCGAGGCTGGCGTCTATCTCCAGCAGTCTGTGGGCCAAAGGCGGGTTCACTCTGGACATGTCGCCAGTCTAGTAAAGTAATTCATAAAAGTATTTTTTTCCTAAATAGTTGGTCAAGTAAGTGTAACTAGTTACTACCTACCTTTGACTCTGACTTCTAGATACAAAGATAATCTGTACCAGAAGTTGTGGCTACAAGTACAAAAAAACTACTGTATCAATCAGATGATGCCTGATTTATCAGGGCCTTGAACTTGAGTTTAAACAGAAAACCTAACATTTTAAAAGAAAAAAAACTTTCAGAATCCTAACCTCTTACTATGTGAATTATCTTAAATTTGTGTTCTAAGTGAATTGCAGATTAAGCAATCATTGATCTAAATATACTGACTGAATCATGCATTTCCTGGCATAGTCCAGTGCACCTCCTCCTGGCCACACAAAGAAGAACATGTGTCTAAATGTGTGGTACCTAAATTGCAAGGCACAGGAAAGAAATTACTTGTGGGATTTATGGAACATTCCCTTTGTAATCTGGACTTCTCACATTGAACAAGTTCAGAGAAGAGCAAGTTCCCTCACCCCTGACCTCATCACAGTTTATTTATTTAACTACCTTCAGGGAAGCATTGAAGAACCACCAAAATAAGCACTAACAGACTTTTTTGCTCCTCTTTGCAGTAAAAACAAACTAAATTTTATGTTTATGTTCCTGTGTTTGCATAATGAATTTGAATGCAATTCTGCATCTGTCATTACTACCGCATTGTAGCTCTGATTAGATTAAACTAATGAATGGGAAGCAGAGAGGAGTGTCCCACAGCCTGCTGAGGCTCAGATCCCACACCACCTATATTGAACATTCATACCCTTCCGCCTGCTCAGATGATGTCTAACAGAAGTAAATCGGTGCACAGTTCATAGTTCATCATATCTGAGTTCAGTTCCTGTCATATGAGCTGTTGGGGAAAATCAGAACCTCAGAAGGCATCACAGAAAAATGTGTAATCAGTTTGGATAAAACATCAAGAAATCATAACCGCCATTAGTCTGTTAAACAGGAGCATCATGCCTTCAGGGATCTGAGATAAGGTCAGTAGTTGCTGCCTGTGTGTTTTTCTTTGTATCTGACTTATGGGAAAAATAATCATGATTAAACAGTTGTTATTTCAGCTGTTTTATCTAAACTAAAATCCAGTTATAGTTTTAAAATTATAACACTAATTCTCCATCTGTTCTACAAATGCTGTCTCATTGTAAAGCAGGTAAATGCTGCTGAGGTTATTTCAGGTGTTGCATTTGGAAAATCCACACCATGCGGTGCAAGGAGGAAAACAGGCCATCATCAGGATGTAGAAGGAAAACAAACCCTTTGGGGAGCTAGGGAGAACATTAAAAATGAAAAGTTTAATATTTTTATACAATTTTAGTTAAGGGTAACAATGGTGGTAAATTGCAGGATCCCAAACATTAAAAGCTGCCATTTCTGTATACTTATATTTCTTACAAAATATTATTTCGAATGTATTTGCCCTTGACAATTTTTTATTTTATTTCATAAAAGTGAACCAAACTATAGTTGTGTTATAGTTATAGTTGTGAAATTAAACCCATGTTGTCATATATAGTAAACATAATTGGTCCTAGCACGGATCCCTGTGGTACTCCACCTGTAACCCTGGAGCAGGAGGGAGATCTATCATTAACGTGAACAAACCGAAATATGTCAAGTGAAAAAAGATTCAAACCAGCCTAGTGCTGTCTGGTTAATTCCTACAAATTATTCAAGTTTTTAAAAAGAATATAATGATCAACTGTGTCAAATGCAGCGATTAGATCTACCAGGACAAGTAAAGATACAAGTCCATTATCTGAGGCCATGAGAATATCATTAGTGACTTTCACCAGAGCTGTTTCAGTGCTATGATGAGCTTTAAAGGCAGACTAAATTCATTATGGTGTAAATAGTCACACACTTGTTGAGCAACTTTCTCAAGAATTTGGATAAGAAATGAAGATTAGATATAGGTCTGTAATTAACCAAGTCATTTGGTCCAAAAGAGTTTTTTTTTTTTTTTTTTTAAGTATAGCTTTTTTTATTCACAGCTATATCATATTAAAATTTTCTGATAGAGATCAGAGTCCAGCCCAGGACTTTACTGCACATTGGATCTTTCATTTCAAGTTCTCCTTACCAACTTAAACATAATTTACGCCTTGAACAACCTCCTACTCAAATCAAAGAGGACTTAAATATACAGCAGACTCACGATCTTTGCATTTCTTGTTACACTACAAGTAAAACATTCAGTGTGTTTTATTGAGATTTTATGTGACAAAACACAAAGCTGTGAATCATTTTAACAAGGGAAGAAAATGCAACCACTTCATCTATAACAGCTATAGCTATGACAGACTGCTTTTCATTAAAGTTTAGCCATAGATTAAAAACACTTCAAATTTTCCTGTTAAATAAAAAATGTATAAAAACCCATGCAACCTTTTCCTTCCACAACACAATTAAGTGACTAGTTTAAGGGTCTGCAACAGCAACAAGTATTTGTTTGGTTTTATTAAATACACAAAACTATAATAGTTATAATCTTAGATCTATGAACATGAGTTAATATTTGCATCAGATCTCTTCAAAATCTTCTGTGAGCTCCATCTAGTGGAGAACTGGAGTAATGTTACTGAACTACCTCCAGACCTGTTGCCTTAGATGTTCTTATGTTCATGTAATTATCATGTAATGTACATGATAATTAAAATTCACCTGTCTGTTTAACCCAACTCAAAGTATTCACAACCATCATATCCATGTGATAGAAGATTTTAATCAAATTGCTAAAATGTTCCCATTAGTGTATAGGAAGGTTTTATCTGGTGAGGGTGAGACCAACACTGAAGAACAGAGACTGATATTCCATTGTCATATGTATATTTTTTTTAATAAAGGCATTATTTTCATATTTTGGTGGTACAGAATTCAAGTTTTTATAAATTTGGTTCACAGAAAGATCACACATTTAACTGAGAAAACATTCCAAGAAAATACAAATCTCTCCAGAGTAACTTAAATAAATGTACAGTACAAAAATAACATGGGTTCTTATCACAGAAGTTGTTTTTTTTGTCTCTTATAAGGAAGGTACAGTGGCACAATCTTCTTCTTTGTATAGTAAAATAAAAGTTCATCCTTTTTTTTTTAGCTGTTTTGCAGCAGTCAGCCCAGTTAAAATATGATACATTCACTGGCTTTCTTATCCCACTGGCAGAAGGCACAAAGGAGCAGGCTTGGATCAAGTAGCATCCGCGCATATGGCTTTATTTCCTATTAAATGACATAAGGGAAATTCTAAGGGTGGTTGGAGGATAAAAAAATTGAGACCTGATGTGTTTTTTTGACGACAACTGGAACTGTTCCCAATCGCTATTTGATCCAAGCCTGCAAGGAATTCAGGCTTCATTCAAAACGAGCACAAAGTGCCGATAAAAAAAAAAAAAAAAAGCAAAACAGAAACAAACAATAACAACATGTAGTAAGTCCACATAAGTGATGTACAGCTCGGCTGCCAGGTTTAAAGCCCAGAGTGGGGCTGCGGTGAGCCAAGCTGGCCGCGCTACTGTGCTAGTCCTGCATCTTTAGCCATGCCGTAGAAGATTCCTCTTTGCGATATCAGGTTTGTGGGGGTATCAAACTCTGCTATCTGTCCCTTGTCCAACACCAGCACTCTGGAACAGGAGAGAGAACAGAAGAGTTACGGACAGGCTGCAGCTTTTCCATCAGCAGAACAGAGAAGAGAAGGGTGAATTGGGTGAAGTTGCCGTGTTTAAGTGAGGATTGGTAAGCAGGACCACATGCACTGCAAAAACAATCTAGAAATAAGTATTATTTACCATTAATTTAAGCAGGTAAGTAAGATGGTCTGCCAATGGAATGAGTATTTCTACTCTTTAAATAGGATAATTAGATAATATGGACTTGAAATAAGACAATGCAATTGCTATTTTTCTTATCTTAAATTGCCTTGTTCCTTTGGAAAAGTGCCTTCCTCACCTCTTCATTTAAAAAAAAATCTGTTTGAAGAAAAATTACTTATTTACATGACATTTTTTGCAGTGTGGGACACGCTGGGAGTGAAGAAGCAGAGTCGCCTGCAGAGCAGCTGTCGCTTTAATAGAATAGCAGCAACGATCACCATCTCTTTTATCCCTGAAGGGTCACCCTTTAACACCCCTGCTTTCTTTCATTATCTATCAGACGGTAAATCCAAAGACCGGCTCCCTTCCCAACGATCAGAACTCAGCTCAATTCCCCAAGATGGATAGTGATGGTAAAAGCTGCTATATATGATATAAGCAACGTGAACACCTGCCCACCGTGACGGGAAGCTGATCTTTTAGACACTTGTGTGTCGGCGACGGCCATAACCGGAGGCATTAAAGGGATCATTGGAAGGACAAAGGCTGCTGTGATCAATAATTCACATTAATTTCTCATAAAGCGTCAACACTGTCTAGCTGAGGGTTCGCCTAACTGCTGGGTCCAAATGTTCACCACATGCTCTTCTAGAAATACGTCTCACTTTTAAACAACTTTCTGTTCTTTCATATTCAGCCTTTTGTTTTTCTGTTTGGATTTTATACAACTGACCAACTGCTGGTATGGATTTTACACGAGTACAAATCAAACAGTCTGAAAATATAGTGACAGGTACTGGTATTCAGCTGCCGTCAGTCTACAGCATGAAGACAAACCTCTCTCTGGTCACGCAGCTGCTCGTTTCTTTATTTTTCTACAATTTTCCACATCTATATTTTACCGTTTTAATTTATGTCTAGACTTTGACTAGACCATCCCAACATGTAAATTCATTTAAAATCTAAACCGTTCATTTCATTGTGGCTCTAGAATCAGTTTAAGATTGTGGTCCTGTTTGGAGGTGACTTCCGCCCCCTCTAAGATATTTTCATCTGAGATTAGGACTCCCCTTCCTGTAGAAAAGCAAGTATCTGGCAGCAGCCTCATTGGTGCAGCATTATTTCTCCCTTACATCGTTACTTTCTATGGAGGGAAAAACCTTAACCCTTCCTCATCTCACTAGAGGACTTTCTTATACGCGCATTTATTGTTCCTGTATGTGGCTGAAAGCTGATGGGCTTTATAGGATTTTCTCCTGTTTTAGCAATCTTCATGTGGAGAACATGAGTGGTAGCTACAAGATGGATTCCTTCACCCCTCTTTTAAACTATCTGTCCTACATCAGTTTAGATAAAGTACAAAGTTTCTTTCCATCCACTATCAACCTTATCAGCAAGGCCCAGAGACCCCACTGCCTCTTTCCCTCCCCCATTCATCTACACCAACGTAGCATCTCCAGACCTCCCCTGTTACATTAACACACAGTCTACTGTGTATATAGTATACAGCTATATTACTGTGGAGTAAAAACATTTTGAGGTATGTCTGTTCTTAGCCTCACAGGCTCCAAACCAAGGTCATGCGAGATGAGAACGAGTTACACAACCTCCTTCATGGCATGACGGGGAGGACTGTTGTTTTGAGAAGATCCATCTCAGTGAAAGATAAATTAAACTACAAGGGAATGGCCTTGATGAACTCAAGCTTCGATGTTCAAGTGTGAGAAAGTTCTTCATGCAGGGGATGGGTTGGTTCCCCTGGGGGAGTGTGTGTATGATTTTGTAAGCCTCAGCTTCCTAACTCCACATACTATATATTGTATATAGTTACTGCAAGTTTTATATTGTATATAGCTATATATTCTGTATATATATATATATATATATATATATATCCAATTTGTCTGCACCATCAACAACAAGTCAAATTCCTTGTTAGTGCAAACCTACTTGGCAATAAAACTGATTCTGAATGTTTCAGAAGGGCTGTAATAAAGTTGTTTTTTTCAGATCAAATAATGAACTATTAAACTGCTAGATGATCTGAGCTTAAGATATTACTTTCTAGCCTTATCCTTAATTGTACAGCAGCTTTTTTTCCTTCTGCTGTGTTCCTTGGTCCTCATAAGACTATAACCACCACTGTTCCCAAAAACCTCAATAAGTTGCTACATGCATGCTGATGTTGCACAGTTTCCACCTAAGTCAGTTAAATAACATGCTGCTCTCATTTTGCACTTCTTTGATGTTGCATATAAAACACTTTACAGTACAGTATTTTATTTTTGTTTTTATCTTTTAACTCTTCACTATTATGTTATTCTTATACATTCTTATAAGCTCCACATTTATGTGATCATTCTTTTCTATCTTTATTTTTTATGTTTTTTGCTGCTGCAAAAAACAGAATTTCCCCATTGTGGGACAATAAAGAGATTTTCTATTCCATTCCATTATAACTACTAAATCCTGATAAAAGTGCATTAAAGTTTTTAATGTGACAGGATATGAAGAATGTTTTCTTGCCCAGACTTGTCCCACTACAGCCTATGGGGAATACACATTATCAGTCTAACCTTGTGTAGTCCATAATAGTGTTAAGTCTGTGTGCGATGGTGAAAACGGTGGATTCCTCAAATTGAGTCCTGATGGTGGACTGGATGAGATCGTCCGTCTCCAGGTCGATAGCAGCTGTAGCTTCATCCAGGATGAGAATCCTCGTCTTCCTCAGCAGAGCTCGAGCCAAACACACCAGCTGCCTCTGGCCCACACTGGAGATAAAACAGAGAACCAGTAAAACCAGTCTGTAAAAGGAGAGAGACACACCAATCCATTTCTCCTTTCTCTTTTAAACCCACCTGAGGTTCTCTCCTCCCTCTGAACACTCCATCTCCAGTTTTGCCGACTGGTTGCTGACAAACCTACTGAGGTGGGAGTGTTCCAGGGCTTTCCACACCTCTTCATCACTGTACTTGTCAAACGGGTCCAGGTTCATCCGCAGCGTCCCAGAGAAGAGGACGGGCTCCTGAGGATGGACCACACAGTGACACGTCTGATCAAGACATAAAAAAGACTGAATCCATTTATATTTTTTGCTCTTATGTTGATCAGAACCAATAAAGGCTGATTTATGCTCAGAAACCAGGTGGTCTGCGTGTGTGTCCCAGTGAAAGCAAATGAGCCCCCCTCCTTCCGCAGACACTCTGCTGCACCTCTCCAAAATTGTAGGTGACCATAGACAGGAGGCCTCTGATTGGTCAAATCTACATCCGCTCTATACTATGCGTGTTTCCTGTTTGGTACCTTACCGGCTTGTTTTGTTTGTATGACCGCCATCGTGGAAAATGACTTGTGAAGATGGACCAGCTAGAAGAGCGAGGTGCGTGAGAATGCTGGGACCATTTTCCCACCTGGATCCCCGGTCTTATTCGCCCTCATGTCCCTCCGTTCTCACACAATGTTTCCCCCACTTCCTCACCACCTCGGCTGTATCTACCCACAACTAGTTGGTGATTGTCCCTCTTGCGTTGTGGCGTGGAATAACATCGCAGACCACGCTTCTATATTGGCTATAATTTGTTACTATCTAGAGACTATTAATAAAAGGAGGCGAAATGCAGCTCCAGACGAGCAGAGCGTGTGATGACGTCAGGAGTACGCTTCTGTTCCAATTGACACAGATTTACTCTGTGTACTCCCATTCTCACAAAGTCCATACTTTCCTCTGTTCTTGTCAAGAACGTACTTGCGAAGACAAGAAGTCCATACTCCAAACATCCATGGAGAAGCAGTATTTAGCTCCTACGCTCCCCTGATCTTAAACAAACTCCCAGAAAACTGTAAAAGTGCTGAGAGCCTGAGTTTAAATCAAAGTTAAAAACCCATTTGTTTAGAGCTGCTATTAACTGGTGAAGTTATACAGTTAACTGAGGTATTAGTTTAAGCTTGTTTTCCAGTAGTTTATTTGCTTTACTACCTGGCTATGTCTTTACTTTCTGCTTTATTTTCATTTTATTTTATTGTTAAATTCATGGGAAGCACTTTGAACTGTGCTATTATAAATAAACTTTCCTCATAGGCCCGTTTCGCCCTGCTCAGAATCTGGAGATTTAATTAAATCCTACTGGACTCTTCCATCAAACTGGAAATAGGTTGTAACCAATTCTTTTACCAACACGGACACCAAAACCTCCTTTACTTTGCTTTTTGTGGATCTGTGAAGGGTCAATAAAGTTTCCTTCATTAGTCTTTGACAAGCTATAATAATTTTTGAGCCATCTTCATATAAAGAGCTTCCAATACAACCTGCAGCAAACCAAATATGGCGGATGTTTTACCACACATGCGCTAACTGACACCAGCAGCTCAGACTGTCATCATGTGGACTGAAGCTCCCTCAGTAAGGTCTGTGTGAGGCAGACGGTTTGTACCTGAGGAATGATGGTGAGTTTGGACCTCAGGTCATGCAGACCTATCTCGGATATCTTCACGCTGTCAATGGTGATCTCTCCTCCTGCAGCTTCCAGCAGTCTGAAGAGCGAAAGCGTCATGGAAGATTTCCCCGCTCCTGTGCGACCGACGATGCCGATCTGCTCAAAAAGCAACAGGAGCCGTCAGAAGGACCCCTTTCTGGCCAGTAATGGTGCCAGACTAAAAATCTATCTGGGGAACGAGCCGCCACCTTCTCTCCTCCTTTCACGCTTAGTGTGATGTTTTTCAGCACGAGGTCCAGACCCTCGCGGTACCGAACGCAGTACTGGTTGAACTCTACGTTCCCCTTCATGGGCCATTCAGGAGGAGGCTTTTTGTCCTCCACCTCCCATGGGGCCTGTGAAGAAGAAGAACAAAGCTTTTCTGACACTGGTCTCCTCTGCAGCCTGAGCGGCCTTCAGCAGGAGGGACATTTTGTTTCACTTCAAAACAAAAGCTTTTTATCCGACGTGCAGCAGTCAGTTAACAGGGGGGGTGGGGGGCTGCAAAAGTACAGGCTGTACAAAATGCCCTGTTTGTGTTACGCAACAGGCAGAGGGCTTGTTGGAATCAGGAAAAGAAACATTTCTGGTTCTAGTTATGCTTTATAGGTCTCGTGCTCTTTGAGCTGAGAGGCTTTATGAAATGTTGCTGAATTCCTGTGTTTTTTCAGGGGGGGGGTAGTGGGAAGAGTGGAGGCAGCCATCATTTTAAAGTGAACACATGTTGGGTCCTGCATTAGCTTCTGTGGAACATCCACCGTCCTTAACTTGGCACATTTTAAATCAACAAACCTCAGTCTCGGTTTCTGAGTACTCCTTCACTCTCTCCACCGCTACGATGTTGTTCTCCAGGTCTGACGTCATCCGGACCATCCAGTTCAGGGACATGGTCACCTGTTCAAATAAACCGGGTTGTAACAGTATTTATGTACTGTTTGTTGACATTCACTGACAAATTTATACATATTAGATGTTTTTGACTACTTCTGTGCAAAAAATACCTCTACTTAGCTTCTTCTATCCTCCAAACAACTAACAACTTCCAGCTGAGGAGAAGCATCCTTACTGCCACCACCGTGCCTCAGCATGGGGAGGCAGCATTTAAGTGGATGTTTTCATCCACATCTACAATCTGAGCTAAAAGCTAACTCTGTCCAATAGCACTTCTTTCTTTTAACAACTGCTTTCTTCTTTGCACTCAAGCAGTATCTGGTAGATTTACAAACACTTGGACTTATTGGGGACCTAAATAATACAAAGAAAGACTGGCATGATCTTTAAAGATTCAGAGAAAAAGGTGCACTGCAAAAACGACCTAGAAATGAGTGAAAATGTCTTAAAGTGTATTTTCCCTTAATTTGAGCAGGTAAATAAGATGATCTGCCATTGGAATTAATACTTATACTCTTAAAATAAAATAAGTAGATAATATGCACTTGAAATGAGACAGCAATATTTTTTTTTATATTTTAAATGTAAATTGTCTGTTCCATTGGCAAAGTATCTCTCTTTCCTCCTCAATTAAAGAAGAAATGCACTTATCCTAAGAAAAAATAACTTAGTTAGATTTATATTTTTTGCAGGTGATTTGCTGAGATAAAGTTAAAACATGCAACGGGGTTGGTTCTGCCATTTAAATGAGTAGATTGCATGTTCTGCAGGCAGTTTGAGAGTGGCTGTAGAGAAAAGTGGAGGTTCCAAACCTTGGAGTTCGATCTAATAATGATTAAAAATTTGATTTAATATAATAAATACTAAGTAAATTATATTTATAAAGCCATTTATATAGGAAGCTATATCCAAGTGCTACAAACAAAAGTAAAAAATAAAATGACAAAAATAATGAAATCTAAATATAAGAAAATGAAATATAATGAGAAAGCTTTCTTTGTTGATTAACTTGTGTGAATAGATACAGCTGCTATTGGATAAAACTGATCTTTTTTTAATCGAAGGAGTTAAAAAAAAAAAAACTTCTGTTGTGAGGAGGAGAGATGAAAAGCAAATTCATAATCACATGTTTAAAAAAAATCCACCGCTGCAGGTACCTGGAGAGCGTATGACACAGACAGACCCACGAGGCCTGGGTTCAGAGTGTTCTTCCCCCCCACGGCGAAGAGAGCAGCAAACAAAACGATGCAGTTCCCGATGAACTCGATGCGTACTCCCAGCCACCTGCGTGATGACAGGGTTCCGGTTAAAAGCTGATCCACTTCATGAGGACACAATTATCCTTCTGTAAGACCTGCTTGATTCTGTGGTTTTTCATGCTTTAGCTGCAGCTTCTCTAACCTCCTTACCATCGAACAGCTGCTGCTCTCTTAGGGAAAGTTTCTATATTATAAAAGGAGGATGTTGCTTTCAATCTAAATTATAGCTTTCTAATCAAACATTTTATGATATTTTATCTGATTGTTGGTAGGTTGATGCCTTAACGATGGTAAATTAAGCACTTATACTAATCCATTAGACTTAATACAATCATTTTCCAACGCAGAAAATATATTATTGCTTAGAAGGAGAGTCCACAAGAGGTTGATGATACATAAAGATATTTTTTAAAGAATGCATGTAAAATCAATACTAAAAAAATAAATAAATAAATGAAAATGAGGAGGCTAGGATTTTTAAAGCTGCAACAGCAGGGTTCTGTCTCTTAGGTCAAGAGGGGGAAATTTCACAGCAGATTTGATAGGTCATAAAAATTTTGAGTGAAACACAAACACTTGTGAAGGAAAAAGGGGAGATGATCATCTTATATGGGACCGGCCCCTTAGTAAAGGCATTTACAGGATGCTAGGGGAGAGAAAGGCTGTGTCCAAATATCTTCTCTTTCCCCTGTATAGAGCACTAAATATTGCATACAAGTGTCCAAATGTCTAGTGAATGAAAAAGTAGTGGATTTAAAGTTTCCTAAAATGTGCCTTGAAAAGGGTGTCACTACCCGATCTGTCCCGGAAGCACGATCCGTCCTACGCAAACAGAAATACATGGTAATAAAACTGCTACTACTACTTATTCTTATCTCTAACTCACTAAAGAATGCTAATACACATCTTTAAAACATTTTTTATGACTCTTGTGAGACAATTTTATGCTTTTTTACATTTTCTTCGTTAAACTGCTTCTCTGAAGTCATCATCAGATATGCTCAAAGCAAAATATGATTAAACCATACTTATCTGCATTTAAGTTGCTTTGTTCTTTAAATTACACACTTTATAGCATAAAATTAAAACAAAATGAAAAAATAAAACTCAAAAAGACTACAGTTATGTTTAAATCCAAAGCAGAAAAAGTTAGCCACCGGAAGTAGGTAGGATCCCATTTCCGGTGCAGATCGGGAAAGAGACGAGTGATAGAACCGAGGGGATTTTAAGGCATCCATTTTCTCAGGAAATGCATTTTTAACCTTTAAAGTATTATATTTTAGTATGTTTACTATTTTTTGGGAGGGGAAACTAACAAAATAAAATCGAGGATGACCCGGATGTATATCTGGATGCGCATTCAGAACTTGATTGTGCTTCTGGGACGGATCGGGTAGTGACAGTGATCATCCACGGTCACTATTCAAGTAGATATAACCCAGAATGCTTTGCATAGTGGGCATAATGGAATTCATCTAAGACCCGAGAACAAAGATGGTGCAGGCACCATGCAGGGATCCGGAGCCCCATGACCAACAGGGAACGAAAAGAAATGATCATCTGTCAGAACAGTCAGTAAACTGAATTCATTATAAAGCCCACTATAGAGTCCCTGCTCGATTTAGTGATGGAGGGGGTTTAGGGCAGATGTTTAGATACAGCCATAGATTTTATATATTTAAAGGAAAACTTTCTCCCTCTGGATGTTCTCTGGATCGCCTCCCATTTATGTTTTTGTTGAGAGTGTGGTCCATAAATATTTATTTGTAGTAATGTAATCTACACTCTAGGACCATTGGAGTTGATGATCTTCTCCACCTAGTGACCTAAAGGTTATGACACTAGTTTGCAGATTTTTTTAATTTGTAGATGTTTTATGGAGTGAATTTTACTCCATATTTTTGGCAAGCAAACAACCTATTTTGTAAATGCAAACAACAAAAAATATGCAAAACTTTGTTTGATTTAGAAGTCTTTTGAATGAAAAAGAAAATTGAGTGTAACTTTGCTTTTTTTCTGAGATTTTCTTTTTTTGTTTACAGTAATTATTTCAGGAATATTCTTTTCCAAGTTGAGCTTTACAAATTATATTATTTTTAAATTGCATTTTAAAGACCATATTATCTTTATATTTAGGGCTTGATTTCCTCTGAATAAAGAGCAATGACCCATTTCTGTTGGGGTGACTGTTAAGCAGCATTTTTATTAGGCTTAAAGTGGAAAAGATGCTTTTTATAAAATGCAATTTAAAAAGAATGCAACTTGTGAAACTCAATCTGAAAGAGAAATTTAAAGAAAAAGATAAAATTGGGAAAAATAAATAAAACATTAGTAAAAAAAATACTAAAGTTACTCTTAACATTTTCATTGAATGACATTTTTAAAACTTGCATTTCTAAATTGTATATATATTTTTTGTTTCTTTTTTGTTTACAAAATGTTTTCCATACAATAATACTGGAAAGCAATGTTATTGTTTTTGCCGGGCCATGTTGGTGACATTTGGAGTGAAAACGACTTTGAATCGTTGCAGATAAGCAAACTAATCCAACTGTTGCTTTCTGCGTGTGTGTGTGTCTGCCGTAGCATTACATCAGTTTGCTTAGTAAATCAATAACTATGATAAAGCAAACATGGGGAAAAGTTGGTGAACAAAGGTTCTGTGATGAGAGATGTTAGTGAATATCCACAGACACCCTCATGTGTTTATTTTTTTGTAATATGATCTGTTCATTTAAAAGTTTTTTAATCTAAGTAGCGTTTTCCTGTTTGAATTAACAGTCTGCCTTAAAAAAAAAAGATTTTAATATATGTCAACCTTGTTCATCATAAATAACTCAATAATAAATGTTCCTCTCCAACTTCCTCTTTTTTAAACAATTTCAAGTTTGTTGCTGGAATTTAATCATACAGCTAAGCAAGATTAAAAAAAATAACTGGAGCTGCTAAATTATAGTTAACCTCTTCAAACAAACTGCCTCACTAAAACTATTCACTAAATCCTCCAAATAATTGAATCCAGGAATTCAATCTCTTCCATGGCCACAGGTTTGTTATAAAAAGCACCGCTGCAGGCAAACTGTTTCTACAAACATTCGTAAAGGACTGAGCAGGAGATCAGTGACCTCCAGAGTGGACCTGTTACAGGTGACCTGTGTAATAAGTCCAGCTAAGAATCTCCTCTCTACTGTAAGCTATTAGTGTTAATATGATAAGCTGGAAGAAATAAGAAATAATTAATCGACACATGAGCTTTAGCAGTGGATGCTGAGGGGCTCAGTGCACAGAGGTTTTTTAAACACTCTGTGAAGCAAATGGCTCCAAACCTGCACAAACACAGTACAACCAAAGCTTTAAAGTCGTAGGGAGACGGCTGTTCCAACCGTTCCATTTCCGAATTCTCCCGAGTGGTGCACGACTTTACACAAATGAATAGAGTGAATGTGATTGGTCGTTTATCAAAGGGGTGGGATTGTTGTCTTGTGTTCAAAATGTTCAATAAAAAAAGT
>NW_015151610.1:168266-171089 GCF_000732505.1 Cyprinodon variegatus
TGTTTGAGCCCTTTCCTCACAACGCTGCCAGTTCTGTTAGCTCTACGCCTGCTGAAGACACAGACATCCATCCCCATGAACACTAGGATGTAACTCAATATTAATGTAAATTAGCTGCGACACATGAATCAAGATGCTATGACCGGAAAAATTTGATTGACAGATGACTGTTGATATATGATTGGCCGAATTTAGGTGCACAAGCTGAGGTATAACTAACTGGCCTGCATAAGATAATGAAAAGAAAAAAAAAACACAGATTTTAAGATAGGATTTTCTTTTTTAAATAGAAATTTTCTCAATTTTGGGACAATATTGTCTGATAAAGAGTACATTTATATACATGTTTAAGTCAGAATGATTTGAAATTTAAGTATGACTTCCCTACGACCCTACGATTTATTGCCACTGGTGGTAACCAGTGGATGTAGAGCTGAAAAGATGGTGTTACTGGACTCTGCACTGTGTCAATGGTTAGGTATGGATTTTTCAAAGGACATTTAGGTCCAATGAAAGGAGCTCTAAATGTTGTGGCACCAAGACAGCAGTAGCTGGCAGGAGTTTGGATTCTGACAGGATTCATTTGAGCTTCATTCTCACTGCAGCTCTTAAGAATTAATCTCAATTTTCTACTAAAAGCCATATTCTTCTGGAAGGTCATTCATATTGCTTTGATATGACTCTAGCGTGAGCTGTTTGCTGCTCCATGCTGAGTCACATGCACAAAACAAGAAATAGGTGTTAAATATTGAAGTGTATTGTTACATTTTATAATCTCTGGTTGCCAGCTGAGGTCAAAGTAATGATTTAAGGGATAGGAATGTAAACAAATTCACAAAGACAAGTTCATTCAGAACCTTAGGATGTAGAGGACATCTTTTATTTGTGTCAGCACCTCTCTCTCCCATCCTTAGGATCTATTGTATGGCACTAAAACGGGAGAGCGATTACCAAACATCCTACATCCCTCATCGACACTTCTGCAGCCGTCCAATCCGGCCTGGATGGAGGTTTTGCTCTATATATGAATAAATTAATGCTCTATATATGAAAGTTTAAAATCTCGCTGTCCCACTGAGCAATGCTGGAATAAACACCGTCCATTAGATCTCCATAAGCTGAGATGTCAGGGTTTAATCGAGTGCGTCTTGATTTTTCCCACTTCAATCACATTTAAATGATCACATATGAGTCACATTCAGGAACGGATATGAACGTGTGTGAAAGCTGACTGGAAAGAATCAAATATGGACCAGATCTGATTGTTTCAACTTGTTCTAAAGAGTCTAAATTAGTAATTTGCCTGTAGTAATCTGACCTCATTGATGTAGTTTTAGATTAACTGAAAATATTCCAGTTAAAAAGACTTAAACTTGAGGAAAACCTTCCCAGGAGAGCTAAGGCGTCATAAATAAATCACCCCGCTGATGCCTCAATCTATTTTAATGCATCTGGGATTATAGACCCATCATTTCATAATACTATCTGAGCTGGTGAAATGTTCATATTTTGTATAAGTTATGCGTGTATATCAAAAGGCGTGTGTTGCACTGTAATAAGTCTGTTATAACCAAACAGGAAAAGAGCTGCTAATCAGCGGGGCAGAGGCAGGAGACTTACCTGTTGGACACTATACCAGGGTAGTAACTCTTTTGGTTATCATCCACCTTCATATCACTCATGTGAACAAAGGCATCGTGCCTGCCATAGGCTCGGATTACGCTCGAGCCAGTGACGGTCTCCGAGAAATGGGAGTATATCGGGGAGCGGCTGACCGACTCCAGACGCTTAAGCTGCCGCGACGTGGCAACGTAAAATCTCTACAGGCGTAGGAGGAAGGAGAGACACAAACATTAAAACATGATGAGGCTTTAAAAAATGCTCACAAATAAATGAACATAGATGAGTCCACACACACATACACGCACACACTCACACACACATAATAACAGCTATAGTAAGAATAAAAGCAGCTTATTAGAACAAAACACCTGCAGAGTTTTTTTGATATTCCAAGTTAGAGGATTTTGAGTAGATGCCAATCGCCAGCAGCTCACAGTGCTGACCTCAGGAATGTTTCACTCTGCACAGCAGCATGTAAACACTTTAATGAATTCATCAGCGTGCTGCTGGATGGATGAATGTTGCAACAATAACTCCAGCCGAGCTTTCTGCAGGACAGCCAGCAACGGTGGAGGGTAACTGCTGGTGTTTTGTTTTTCATTACAGACGAAGCATATTGCCTTAAAAAAGAAAAAAAAAACATTTATAGTCTTGTAAAGAAATTAAATTGAGAGTGTTAGAAGCGTAGAGGCTTTAGTATCGACAGCATGCCCTCAGGTGGTTCCCAGCTCATTTCGGAGGAATAAAGAGTCGTGCAGCAAAGGGAAAAGCATGCAGGGTGGATGTCATGAACAAAGCAGCAGGATTAATATGAACTTGTTGTTACTGGATTTGTTCATTCGAATGGTCCAGGTAGAATCAACACACAGTCTTCCATTAGTAAATATCAACGCCACCGCCCAGCATGGAAGCACCCTCAGATAGGTTTCAATCAGTGGCAAACCACTTCCTTAATGTTCCTAACATTTTATTACTTTTTACATAGAGATTCTACTTGATAGATCAGGGGCTACCAAACATTTACGCCTGTAACCCCAAAAATAACACTGCACAAAATGTGAACCCTAGAAATACATTTAGGTCATTTACTCTGTATTTTACTTATTTAAATTTTTTTCACAGTGTCTTGTCTGGCGATGTGGCAATAAGAATAATTGTCTTGATGCCAAAAAGATCCCAAAAGATTTTACTTTCACAAGT
>NW_015151610.1:171794-173433 GCF_000732505.1 Cyprinodon variegatus
AAAAAAAAAAAAAAAAAATCTATCGACATTTTGCATTCAAGATTAAAAAATAATTTCTCCTGTCAATATCCTCTTTGCAGACCTCCTCATGGGGAAACGTTTGAGTTTCACTTTCTTCGAGGAATACTTGGCTATCTGTTTATTAATCAATTAATCAAAAAAATAACCAACAGATTAATTAGCAAAAAAAATCGTTAGTTGCAGCCCTAAATACAATATCATCACAGTATTGCAACATCCCTATATACTGCGATATTTTACCCAGCTATCAAAATGAAATGTATAGATGAAAAAAAAGCAAGTGCGCATGCTCATCAGAATCCATATCGATTCTGGTTTGAGTCAGTCCACGTCTTCTACTGACTGCCTCAACTGCAGAAAGGGGGCTGCACTGCACAGCAGAAAGGCTCCGCGGCACTATCTACCAAAATGGCTGTGCATACGTAGCCCGTTCTCTACGACGGGGTATTATGGCCAGGCTACAGATTTTATGTTCTTCTATTTCAAGAATAAAGTTATAAAAAAACGAGAATAAAGTTGTAATATTATGAGAATGAAGTTATCATACCACAACCCGTTTCAGAAAGACAGCTTCGAGCTCCGACCAGCATATGATGGCCGTCCAGCATCACCAAACTATAACCTGAGTCCACTTTGACATCCTGCCCAATTTGATGTTGCTGTGCTAAATGATTTCCTTATTTGTCAAACCAGAGCCAACGTATAACTTCACATAATGCTCGACATTGCATAATGCTCCTCATTTTAGGAGAAAGTGCTTCTTGTAAGAGTTGCCATTAAGTACAACTTGTTTCCTCATAATTTTAGGACTTTATTGTCCTAATATTACAACTTTATTCCATAATTTTACCACTTGATTCTCATAATTTTATGACTATTCTCATTGTGAATTTATTCTCGTAATTTGACAAATTTATTCTCGTAATTTTAGGACTTTATTGTCCTAATATTACAACTTTATTCCATAATTTTACCACTTGATTCTCATAATTTTATCACTATTCTCATTGCAAATTTATTCTTGTATTTTTACGAATTTATTCTCGTAATTTTATGACTTTATTCTCGTTAATTTTAAGACTTTACTCTTGTAATTTTATGACTTTACTCTCGTAATTTTATGACTTTACTCTCATAATTTTATAACTTTATTTTTGTAGTTGTACGACTTTATCCTCATAATTTTACAACTTTATTGTCGAAGTAGAAGAAATTAAACTCTTGCTTGGCCCTAATACTTGTCGTACAATTTCCCATCATTTTTTTAGGTAAAAATGTTTTTTTGTTTTGTTTTTTATTTATATTACACGATGTATTGCCAAAATTATTTTTTCCCACAACCCTTACTACTAACATAATTCATGTCTTTAAAGTAGGGATGCACCAACATGAAAATCTGGGCCGATATAAACAGCCGATAATAATGCTGCCCTAATGACCGATAACTGACATCTACCAACAGATATCATATTTCCCTACCCTTTGGACACCATTAAAAACAAAACCACAAAGCAGACATTGCTTCTCTGCCTCAACAATCCAATATCGTAAATGACATCAAAGGTACCAGCTGTGGTTCCATCCAAATCTCATGAGAATTTTGAGCAAAACTTCTGAA
>NW_015151610.1:174038-175432 GCF_000732505.1 Cyprinodon variegatus
AAAAAAAAAAAAAAAAAAAAAAAAAAAAAAAAAAAAAAAAAAAAAAAAAAAAAAAATCGACATTTTGCAATAAAATACGATATCATCACAGTATTGCAACATCACTATATACTGCGATATTTTACCCAGCTATCAAAATGAAATGTATAGATTAAAAAAAAAGCAAGTGCGCAGGCTCATCAGAATCCATATCGATTCTGGTTTGAGTCACTCCAGGCTCCGAGGCACTATCTACCAAAATGGCGGTGCAGTAGTAGCCCGTTCTCTATGACGGGGTATTATGGCCAGGCTAGAGATTTTATGCTCTGCTATTTCAAGAAAAAAGTTTCAAAAAACGAGAATAAAGTTGTAATATTATGAGAATGGAGTCATCATACCACAACCCGTTTCAGAAAGAAAGCTTTGAGCTCCGACCAGCATATGATGGCCGTCCGGCATCACCAAGCAATAACCTGAGTCCACTTTGACATCCTGCCAAATTTGATGTTGCTGTGCTAAAATATTTCCTTATTTGTCAAACCAGAGCCAACGTATAACTTCACATAATGCTCGACATTGCATAATGCTCCTCATTTTAGGAGAGAAAGTGCTTCTTGTAAGAGTTACCATTAAGTACAACTTGTTTCTCATAATTTTAGGACTTTATTCTCCTAATATTACAACTTTATTCAGTAATTTTACCACTTTATTCTCATAATTTTACCAATTCATTCTCATAATTTTATGACTATTCTCATTGCGATATTTATTCTCGTAATTTTACAAATTTATTCTCGTAATTTTAAGACTGTATTCTTGTTAATTTACTACTTTATTCTCGTAATTTTATGACTTTATTCTCGTAATTTCATGAATTTATTCTTGGAATTTTATGACTATTCTCGTTGCGACTTTATACTCGTAATGTTACAACTTTATACTCGAAATAGAGGAGAAAAAATAAATCTCTTGCTTGGCCCTAATACTCGTCGTACAATTTCCCATCATTGCTTTAGGTAAAAATGTTTTCTTTTTTTTTTATTGATATTACATGATGAATTGCCAAAATTATTTTTTCCCACACCCTTACTACTAACATAATTCATGTCTTTAAAGTAGGGATGCACCTACATGAAAATCTGGGCCGATATCAACAGCTGATAATAATGCTGCCCTAATGACCGATAACTGACATCTACCAACAGATATCATATTTCCCTACCCTTTGGACACCATTAAAAACAAAACCACAGTGCAGACATTGCTTCTCTGCTTCAGTTAAAATCCACTATCGTAAATTACATCAAAAGTACTAGCTGTGGTTCCATCCAAATTTCATCAGAATTTTGAGCAAAACCTTTCAAATTTGGAAAAAAAAAAAATAGAATTACATGGGTTTCCATTCATTGGAGTAA
>NW_015151610.1:175756-185266 GCF_000732505.1 Cyprinodon variegatus
GTAAAACTTGCCAAACACTGTCATCCATTAATGACAGAATAAAAACTACAATTGTATTTTCTGGATTATAGTGCGCACCATACTGTAAGCTGTGCTGACTACAATTTTTAAAAAAACTGGAAACATACATATACAAGCCACTGATATCTACTGAACTGTTCTCCACCAAACCTGTAGGGGGAGCTCTACATATCGCCCCTGGAGTAGAGACGAAGACGAATGCTAGCTCCCATTAGTTTGTTGGCTTGGAGCAGTAAGAGCTTTGTCACTACCCGATCCATCCCGGAAGCACGATCCGTTCTGCACATGCGCGGACAGATATATATCCGGGTTTCCATAAATAATGCAACTACTTATTTCTATCCTTAACTCACTAAAGAATAGTAATACACATCTGTTAAAAATAGTTTTTATTTTATTTTTATTTGTGAGACCATTTTTATGCTTTTTACATTTTTTTCCGTTAAACTGCTTCTCTGACGTCATCATCAGACATGCTCAGTGGAGTCAGGCGAAATATGATTAAACCATGTTTATCTGCATTTTAGTTGTTTCTTCCTTTAGATTACGCACTATATAGCATAAGGTTAAAACGAAACAAAGACATAAAACTCAAAAACACTAGAATTATGTTTAAATCCAAAGCCGGAAAAGTTAACCACCGGAAGTACATGGGGCAGAGATGACAGTTTAAACGGAAAGGATTTTAAGGTATTTATTTTCTTAGGAAATACATTATTAACCATTAACACATATTTTAGTACGTTTACTATTTTTTGGGATAGAAAAACATCATTTAGGTATTTCTAACAAAATAAAATCGAGGGCGATCTCGATGTATATCTGGATGCGCAAATCAGTGTTGCCAACTCAGCGACATTTTCGCTATAATTAGCGACTTTTCAGACCCCTCCAGCGACTCTTTTTCAAAAAAGCGACTAGCGACAAATCTGGCGACTTTTCTGGTGTCTGCCGTGGGGCGCCTCCCCCTTCCAAACCCCGTTCTCCCGCTTCCACAGGAGTACCTCTCAGCGCTGGATTCAGAGCCACAGCATGTTTTCCCTCAGCTTCCTGACTGCAAATGAGCCACGTGTATGCCACGTGTATGGTTGATCCCGCTTGAGTCAGCTCCCTCAGTTGCTGAACCTGCCAGATATTTCTGTGAGCAGGCAAGCACAGCCTGTGTCTGTGGGGGGAAATCTTATTAGTTTAAAAAAACAAAACAATAATTACCATTATTTGCTCACAATGTCATTGATTCTTTGCAGTCTTTTTTGTTCCATTTAGATTTTTTTGTTGTTAATGTAATGTAAAAAAAAATGTATGGTTGAAAATGTCATTTTTTACCATGCTTTTTAAGTTCCTTTGTGGACCACAAGGGAAAAAAGTTTTTAAAAAGTTGGAAAAAAATATATATGCAAATTAGGCAATGACGTCATTCAGCGACTTCTAGCGACTTGTAGCACAGCCAATAGCTACTTTCCTTACTGAGGAGTTGGCAACACTGGCGCAAATGAGCTAATGGCGCATGCGCAGACCGGATTGTGTAGGATCGGGTAGTGACAAGCTTGTTGGCTCGCAACAGTAAGAGCTACTACTGAAAGATGGGGCTTCATCAGCTCTTTATTTCAGCTCTGCAGGAGTTGTATTCATTGGTTTGGCAACTTAAACGAGGCAAATAAATATCAAAATGTGTGAATTTGCTCTCCACCTTGCCTAGTGCTAGTATGTTCTTGTGCTAAATGAAAACTAGCCCCTTATTCTTTCATTTCTAACTTTGACTTCCCCCTCTGGCGGTTATGATAAATCAAAAGAAAAGCTGCAATTTCTTATAAGCTGCATGGTTCAAAGCGTGAGGAAAAAAGTAGCTGCTTATATTTTGGAAAATATGGTAATTTCATCTTTACCTTGTGCATTCATATTTGAGATTACCTAAAATAAATAATGGCTGCCTTTCTGGGCGTTAATACTTTAATTTGGGTTTCACAGTGGAAGGCATTTTTGGTTTGCTGACAGATGATTGAAGAAAAGCTGTTTTATAGTTCTTTAGATAACAAAATACCTTCAGTTTTACTGCAGCATAAAAATAATAATTTCCCATTTAAAAACCTCTAAACCTGAACTAGAAGCCGAACCAAATGTTGCTACATGTAAAGCTGCTACCACTACAATCTAACAACACAAATCTAATCAGCGAGAGCCTAAAGCACTAAAACGGTGGTGATAACAACATACAGCAGTCTACATCACACTCGCTCAACAGCATCCACGCCCATGCATGTAGCAATCATGAGTTAGCACACTTGTTTCCTATTTACCTGAACCCACCAATAGAACACCATTAACGGGGCTACGACTAAGAGGAACATTGGGGTGAGGGCAGAGCATATGAGCAGCACATTCAGTGTGTACCAGAAAGTGCGCATCCATATGTCAATATTTTCTGGGATGTGGGAGTCTATAGCATCCACGTCTTTGCTGAAGCGGTTCAGTAACCGCCCAGTCGGGGTGCTCTCGAAGAAGGCCTGCGGGGCTCGCAGGACCCCCTGCAGCATGTTTCGGTGTGTGAGCTTGGCCGCCCGCAGCATACAGTAGGCCCGGCACAAAAGGCAGTTAGCCAAAATGAGCACACCTGCGAGAAGGGGGAGGGAGGGGAGGACAACACAACAACACCTGCGTTAAAAGGATAAGGACCTGTTCCGCTAGTCTGCCCAAACAGACGCCTCTGGTGATTTTTTCCTCAAATTAACAGAAGCTTTTAACACCAAAAGAAGCCAGAAACAAGTCAAATCTGATTTCTGTTTAACACAGCCTTTTTTTCCCTTAAGAAAAGTGGCTGTTTATTAAACATTGCTCATTTGCATGGCAGATTTTTTACCTATAAATGAGGAGCTAATGAGTCAGAATAGCTACTAGTTCAGTTCAACAGTGCTACTTTAAAGTTCAAAATACATATAAACCCAACCACATGTTCTTATGCCAAAAGAGAATTAAGGTGCACTAGATTTCCATAGCAATAGACTTAGTAGTGCACAGCATCATGGAGATATTTAGTATATCATTGATGTAACCATGACAACAGATCTGGAAGCCCCAGTATTACAAATACTGGTTTACTTTAAACAAGCTTTAAATAAAACCAAGTTGTATCATCATTGATCTACAACTAGAGGGCAGTAAGGAGCTATCTAAGACCATTTCTACTACTATAACTATTGTTTTCCCTTATTATGACACATGCATGTTATGTGTGTATGTGTGTGTGTGTGTGTGGTGGGTGTGGCAGCACGTTGCAGGCTGGACAGGAAGTTTATCGGCTGCAGGAGAGAGCAAAGTAAATCCAGGAGCAAAGAGGAGTAAAATCAGCGTTCATCATCGACATCACATGCTAAAGAAAACAAAAAGCCATAATTGGAAGATTAGAAGATCTGCTGCACCAAACATACAGGCGGCATGCGACTCCAGGAAGAGAAAGAGTCAAAGAGTCAGCGAGAGAACTTTATGGCACACAGAGCACAGAGGTCTGCCAACAAGGGAGTACCTGGACGACGACGTAAATGGCAGCTAGGGGTACAATGACAATAGCAAAATAGGGCGTGCTGCTAACGATAACAATCATGGTGGAGAGGGAAACGAAGAAGGTGCCGAGGAACATGAGGATGGTGGAGGGCAGAGCTTCGTCAATCACGTAGATGTCTTTGGAGAAGCGGTTGATGATGCGTCCTATGGGTGTGGTGTCAAAAAAAGACTGGGGTGTGTGAAGTTTGTTGATGAGCAGGTTAAAGTGCAGCTTCTTTGCTGCGCCGATGTTCCCCATGGCTAGAGTGAAGGAAGAGATCATGACCAGGACACCTGGGAAGGGGATGAACCAAAGGAGAAGTGAAAGGATGTTGTGGAATGAAGGTGGAAGGCAGAGACTCAGGCAGTGTGGAGAAATGACGGGTCACTAAGAGAGGAATAAACTATAAGTAATATGCTTCAATGCTTCAGGTCCACAGCCTCCTCCATGCAGGAAAAAATGGCAAACAGGGAAATGTTACTGCTTTCTGAGAGCATAATTAAATCTTTCTGCAACAAAAGCATACCAACTGTAAATTAAATCCTTTCAGATCAATTTTTAATCACCAAGAAGCCATATTAACGGAAGCGGCTTCCTGTACCATAAATTACCCTGACTAGACTCAGTTTCATGACGAATAAGGAGTGCTTTGGCAAAGACGCTTTGACACGACTTCACTGAGACAGTTGGTGTCCGATTTCTTACCTTGTGCAATGCCCAGAGCTGCGTACACCCCCACCCTCATGTTAACATTTTCCTTGGTGTTATTTAACGACGCGTCGTTGGTCCACTCGCTGAGCCAGATGTTCGCTCCGATCGAGGCGGCGCTCTGGCAGCCGTACAGCAGGCAAATGATCACCGACAGTCCGAGTCCTACTGCCTTTGCGTACTCCAGAAACACTTTGGACTTAACCTGAAACGGCAAAGGTCAGATGCTCAGTGACATTACAGTTTCATTTTGAGGAAAAGATTCATTTTCTGCTGTTTTTTGTTAAATCCTTATGAAAGCATTGGTTAATAAAAGGTAAGTCCTAAATCCCATTAGGAATTTGGGTCTATCATTGATGATATATTTTGATAACGCTGGAGCTAGGGATGTCTCCTCATTTGCTAACGTGTATGATGTAAAATGTGATGATGTGGCATAAAATACTTCTTTATCTGTTAATTGTGTTCACTTCCTGAGAAGTGAGCCTGCTTGGTAAGCAGCTGCCTTCTGTAACTAAGCAACTTCTCTGATCTGAGTAGGGTTGCCAACCGTCCCTTAAAAAAAATTGAATTGTTCCGTATTTGGAAATAGAAGCACCTGTCCCGTATGTAGTGGAAAGAAAGCACTTTGTCCCACATTACTGTGAGAGTAAAAAATAGTCAGTAAAAAGCTAATGAAGAATGAAGCACAGGGGCACGTTGGATACAAAACTTACGGTAAACTTGTTCCCAGGCCCTGTCCTGCGTTTCGACCAATGAGCTGACAACATATACGTTACGATCCAGAGAACCGTCCTCCTCATAATGATTTTTTTTTTTCTGTTTTAGCAACTGTAGCCTACAGTCATTAGATTTCTCAAAGTAAAGCGATATTTACAAACTTGTAAATATGTTTACAAGTTTGATGTTGCACCAAAAATGTGCAACATTTATGTATTGTTTTATAATAATTTTTACAGTTTGAAGTTAAGCAGGACAGGCTTATGTTTTAGATACTTATTTATTCAGCAAATAAAATGAATTGCTGGATAATAATTTATTTTCCATGTGTTCATGTTACTCACAAATATTCATCTAGTTCAATGCAGATTTGAGTCAAACAGTTAAAAAAATTATTTCACACACAAAGGGGGGCTAAAAAAACATCACAACGCCAGGAGGGATAAATAAAAGGCAATTGGGTCAGCTGGCACCCACATGAGGTGTCCCTTTCTTTTTTTTTTTCAGGGAGTTAGCAACCCTAGATCTGAGTAAGATTACAATTTCTATCACAATCTGTTGTCATGTCTCATGGTTAGGTTATGAAGTGTTATTTTAAGAGTTTGTCCCGAATTATCTCTTTTCAGGAAAATGAACTGGAGAGAGAAAGCTTGAAGGTTTAGCCACAGAGCTTACATTTAATAGGTCGCAAATATGGATCACAGGCAACCAGGGACAGCAATCGTCCATTAGCAGCAACTAGTAAAAAGCTTCATCTAAAGCAGCACTATTTATACGCTTCAAACCATTACTGTCCTTCCTAAATTCAACCCTCTTCCTCGACTCCTTTAACATCTATCACCTAGTGAGCAGAGTTTTTACTGACCCGTCCTGTTTCTGCTGCTTCCGCCTGGATGAGCTTTTCCATCTCCTGGGGTTTCTTCTTCTCCTGAGGCTCTGGATGCCTCCTCTGGCTGCAGCCGTGTCTCCTGACCGAGCGGCACCTGAGGTTATCACTGTCTCCTGACATAATGCTCATCTGTCTGCAAAAGGAAGCAACATAAAATAAATCCTTGTTAGTAGAACAATAAAAAACAAAAACAATGCTGTTTGGTTCCAGTAGGATGTGAACGCAGCCTGAGAAACAATATCAAACATTGTTTAGTATTACTAATTTCTCCCACCTCATAAAGCTTTTCTTTGTTTCATTAAATGTGGGTTCATTATCCACCATGTCTGTGTGGTGGTTGCTAAGGACGTCGTCAGAGAACATCTCATCTTCAATTAACTCCTCTGTGAAAGCAGAAAGAAACTGTATGAAACCAATATCAACTGTTAATCTCAGCAGGAATTACGTGGAAAATAAAAGAAAGTGTTAATCAACCAGTGGCTTCGTCCTCCTCTATGATGTCCTCTAAAGCGTAGTTCCTGAGAAACTCTGCGAAGGCTCCGTTCTGTTTGAGCAGCTCCTGATAGGAGCCCATCTCAGACACCCTGCCATCCACCATCACCACTATGTTATCCACTTGAGGCAGGAAGCTGATGCCGTGTGTCACCAGGATGCGAGTCTTGGATCATACAAAGGAAATGAATCATTAAAGAACACCATCCCAGAGACACCTGTCATCACAAGCCCAACTTCATTTAAGCTTTGAGCGCAGTTTCCCATCAGAAAACAGGATCTTATCAGACACTGAGGATTATGTTTATGACACGGAACGAGCCTTTTTACTGATAACAGCTGATATAACTGCCAGTCTGGAAAACGATAGGATTCAACTTCCCCAAGGCTGAGAGGCAACTGTTATTCTGGACAGTTTTAGGAGGTAGAGTCTGAGAATTTTGGGGATTTTTCTTGATTTTCCTCACCTTGCCTTTCAAAACGCCCTCAGGTCCGATGAGGTTGTCGAAGATGTGTTTGGCCACGTGGGCGTCCACCGCAGAGAGCGGGTCATCCAGAAGGTAGACGTCGGCGTTGCTGTACAGAGCTCGAGCCAAGCTCACCCTCTGTCTCTGACCGCCGGAGAGGTTGATGCCCTGCAGGACAAAATCCATTCATCTTTAATCACTATCATTCCATCATATCTGATACATGAGTTCTTGAGACCTCTGCATCATCAGTGTGATATTTTTGTTCTTGAAAACCCCTAACTTACACAATTACACACATGTAGTGAAAATAAACCGTGTAAAAGATTATACAGAAATGGCTAATCTATCAAAATTAATGCAAATAAATTTTAATTTAACTTCTAATAAAAAAGATGACCAAAAAAAAAAAAAACACTTAATAAAATAACCTTCAGATCAAGACGTCTTGTTGGAAGCTGTTCCCCTGAGTCAGAACCACAAACTTTATGTTTTATACATCAGACAAACACAAAGAGGTTGTGTAGAGCAAGGAAAATGAAAATTGTGATGTGCAAAACCTTTCAGAACCATATTTTACTAAGTTACATGAACAATAGGTATGAGGCAGTCATCTCTACCAGCTCACAATTAAACATGTTCTAGTTTAGATTTCAAAATAGCTCAACAGAGTCAAAATAAAGCGATCGAAATAAATCCAATCTGATTAAGTAAATCACAATGTAGCGATTTGCCTTAAAACAATCGTGTAATTCATAAACCTAAATGGAAAAAAGAAACAGATCTACTGCAGAAAGTCAAAAGAAGTCCTCTTTGCAGTTAGAGAAACAAGCAAATATGTGGAACAGGTTTCTCTGGTCCGAATCAATGTGTTGGAGAAAGAGCATAGATATAAACGGGACATGCCTAAGGTGTTGCATGGTGGTGGCAGCATCATTATAAGGGAAACCAGCTTTTGGTATATAACTACAGAAAGGTGGAGGAGTTTACATCAAATAATGCTGATTTATGGTTAAAGTCAAGATCTAAACCTGTTCAGCTGGAAGAGCAACCAAATTGTGATGCTATATAATTGTGTCCCCTTTTGGGACAGAATATAATAAACTTTATATTTTCAGATTTTATTCTAATCTTTTTTATTTATATATACACTGCAACATGTGGGTTATCACGTGACTCCACTCATCCAGTCAGAAGGGTGGATGAGCCCAGTGAAGAAGGGTCCATCACAGCTTTAAACTAAATTACATCAGTTAATCCTGTGGAGCCGAGCGAGAGCAGAGATGAAGCTGAGCCGAGAAGGAATCAGATTTGCACGCAAATTTTAAAATCTGCATCAATGGTACTGTAAAAAGCGGTGATATTAGAAAAGTATCAGTGTAGGCAGATATCCAAATTCAGGTATTATGACCGGATCTGAAGTGAAAATATATGGATGGATGCATCCATGGTATGAATATAATGAAAAGCTCTGTTGATATAAGAGCTTCCCACCTTCTCTCCGATCTCCGTCATGTCTCCTCCAGGCAGAACTTCTAGATCTGGTGTCAAGGCACAGGCGTCCAGAACACGGTGGTACTTCTGCTCATTGAAGCTATTCCCAAACAGGATGTTGTCCCGCAGGGTGGCATTTTGGATCCAGGCCTGCTGGGGAACATAAGCCACAGACCCCTGAGGAGAGATTCAGATAACTGTTAGTTCCTCTTATAAGTGTCGGATCACATGTAAAGTTCACTTTGGGTATTAAAGAGTCCAGTAAGATTAAAAAAAAGATAATTTGTGATCATTCCACCATGGATGCGACACTTATGGATAACTTTAGGATAAGCTGGATTTGCTGCCTGAAGGATCAGTCTGAACATCAAAGCTGCAATCTTTTTTTCTTATCTCTCCAATTAATTTATTTTTATAATTTGGTCGCTACAGTACATTTTATAATCCTTTTTAAATAGGACTCAATGTTCTTCTGCACTTTGAACCATAATTATTTTACACTGCACCGTCCAATTTCCATATTAATGCCCTTTTACACAATTATTTTTAAACTGGTTTCCTTTTCTCATTCACCGTTTACCTTCTAAACAGTGCTCCACTTTATAATGACAATGCTGTTGTCACTGCTGCAAGCTGTATGCAAGGTTTGAAACATTTGTCTAAGTCTAAGTTACCAAACCCCTTAATGAAATGGATTTTGTCATCTAAACTGTGCAAAGAGGCTTATGGCTGCCATGTTTTGTATATGGTCAATCTTGACATTTTCATATAAACTTCTTTAATTCTGCAAACGCTTGCTTAACCTTTTATAGGGCAAGTTTCCATTTTTGATCACTTGCATACCCCTTACAAATGGAGCCCCCCGTCCCTCAGTGAGGTCTAGAAGCACACGATCTATATCCAGCCATTCAGCAAAGATAATGCTACATGGCTGTACATCTTATTTTGGCATTTGACCAAATAGACGAGCCCTTGAATTATATTTTACCCACTGTAAATTAAGAAAAAGTTAGCAAGTCAATAAAAAAAAGGTAAAAAGCTAATTGAAAAGTTAAAAATTTAAGTTCAAAAGTTAATAAGCCTAGTTAATTATATTTAAGTCTATAAAATAAAAAATGTAAGTGCTAGTATCAGCATTAATGCCTCTAAGGTTATGTTTTACCAAAACCTCTCAGTGTTTT